>NW_026896548.1:0-237998 GCF_033153095.1 Gastrolobium bilobum
TTTATATTGAATTTTAAATTTTTTGATATTGTTATTGTTCATTGATTTTTGTTTCCACTTGCATTGTAGGTACAGTTGTTCCCATGGCTGGCCGTAGAAGATCGTCTAGCACTGGAAATGAGAGACGACAAAAGCTACAACAAGACCATCCGTCTTCGTCAAGGCCACAAGAGGAAGACCCCGCTGTTGTGGACCTCCCATTCGGATACTTGTTCGAGAATGACCCGGTGGTTCATGAATCTTTTGTCCGTGACTTTGTTAACCGATCGATTTGTGGGGCCAAATCACTTGTTACAGCCTTTTTTGAACAAGAAGGTTTTAACATTGTGAGGTGGTTGGAGGAATCACATCTTAGGACCTTGGCTGAACTGTCGTGTTCATATTCTGAGCTGCATGTACGGGCCTTCTACCATAATCTCAGCTACCATCACGGTGAGCTGAGGTCTAGGGTCTGCGGGGTGGACATCATCATGACGGCTCCGGTATGGTTGGAGTTACTGGGGTATGACTTTGATTCTGCACAGACTGTGGAATATGACGCAGACAGCGGGACCATACTTCCAGGATATACACGCGGTGATGCCGTGCAGGAGCAGAGGAGAGTCTGTGGGCAACACATTGCCTATACGGTGGGGTTGCTTACTGTGGAGTCCCGCATACTACACTATGTCATCACCCACATTTTGTTTCCGCGAGCGTTCAATCATTCCAGGGTGTTGGAGCATGACATTCCCATCATGTGGGCTATCCGACATGGTACTTCGGTGAACTGGAGGCACTACGTGTGTTGGATGATGTATAAGGCCAAACACAAGGGTGCACTTCCATTTGCTTGTCTTGTTCAGAGGATATTGGAGCATTTTGATGTTCCCATGGGTAATGTGACCTTGAAGAAGACCACAGGGTATAATCATAAGTTTGGAAAACGTCTACTGGAGCAGTGCAAGATGACAAAGAACCCCCAAACAGGAGTGTGGCAGTTCACAGGTGCGGCTGATGTTGAGGTTCCTGATGTTGCTCCAGTTGTAGACATGGTTGACCCCGAGGTGGAGGATGATGATGACGATGATGATGAGGGTGACCAGCAGGAGATAGCTGAGCCTGAGGGTGGGTTTTCATTACGTGATGTCATGAAGGGCATAAACGCCACGCTGAAGAAAATAGGAAAAATGGCGCTGAAACACAAAAAATGGAGGAAGAGTCACGTGCAGAAGGGAAATGAAAGATTTAGACATATACAGGGACGGTTCAAGGGTGTTGAAGATAGGCTTGCTCGTCTAGAGCTTGGACGAGGATAGCAGATTGAGGATGTTGCAGGGCAGGGGGCTGATGTGTCAGATGAGGATGACGAGGAGACGGCGTCCGAGGAGGATGAGGATTAGATTTAGGGTTTATGTTTCTATTTTACGTTTCTAGTGTATGTTGTTATGTAATTGACTTCGGTCTTCCTATTTTACATTTGTAGCTTATGTAATATTATGGTTATGAAATGAACTATTTGATGTTCCCATCATGTTGTGAACCGTTTACGTAATTATTGTTGTTTTCTTGTTTACCAAATGAAGGAACAAATATCTTTTACCTTCATGTTTTCAATTTGTGTCTAATCACAGTCCAACGGGTCTAAAATGTCCAATGAAATTCAGAACAGGTGACCTTAACAGAGTTAAAATAAGAACACAAGTTTCGGATACCCTTAATTATTGCATTTATGCAGTACATGCACATTCGTGGTTTATAACCTGTACAATACTATTTTGTACCTGAAAGTGTGTTCCCCAAGTCATTATATGCGTGTACATTGATATTCGATCGGTTCCGTGCCAAAAAAAATCGTGCAAAACAGAATGGGGTGTCAAAACCAGTTATTTAGTCGAGCAACCCGTACTGGTTTAGTCGACTAAACTGTGTAGTCGACTAAACCAGTACGGGTTGCTCGACTAAATAACTGGTTTTGACACCCCATTCTGTTTTGCACGTTTTTTTTGGCACGGAACCGATCGAATATCAATGTACACGCATATAATGACTTGGGGAACACACTTTCAGGTACAAAATAGTATTGTACAGGATTCGTATGCGATTGGGTACGTATTACCCCAAACCGTTTGTTTACGCTCCCCGAAACTTGGTGATTTCATTTTTTGGTAATATTAGTATTAGTTATGAGTTTCAATCTATCAATATGGACCAATGTTAGATAATGGACTTAGAAATGAAATGTCAAATTACATAATGAGTTAAACAGTAACACAAAGTAACATCACAATGTCTTACAAAAATTACATGAACTCTTACAAAAGACCTTAAATACATGCACAACATTGCTTCAGCTAGGATTAATCCTCATAGGACATGTACGTTTATTGTGACCAATTTGCTTGCAGGTGCTGCATCTAGTTTGACTGCTTTTGGGTTGGGACTCAACCCAATCCATTTCATTCTGTATCCTTGAAGACTTCGGTCTTCCTTGTGCACGAACCAAAGATGCATTTGGGATTAATGTTGGACCATCTATTTCTGGGATCAACAACTCATTACCCATTGGAAACCAATGTGCAGCATAGACCTTCTCAATTTGTGTAATTGAGAACACAGGATCGACATAGTCATAGTGGTTCAATTTTTCAACCTTGCACACCGCTAGCACATGAATGCAAGGAAATCGTCTAGCTGTGAACCGTCCACATTGACATTTACGATTTAGCAAGTCAACCCTCATAATGTCGTCGGCATCATGCGTAGATTGATTGTAGGCATCCTCAACTTCAAACAACTGCAAGTCTCTATCAAAAACACGGACACGAAGACTGACAGTTAACTGATCATTCTTTTGTAAGAAGTCCTCAACCTTTTTTGCAATTCTCCAGCCTTTGTCCTTTACTTTTTGGATCTTTTCACGCCTCTTCACAAAATACTCAACAAGTCTACTTTGCGTCATCTTGACCAATGTCGTTACTGGCAAATTACGTGCACCCCGTAGGACCTTATTGATACACTCAGATAGGTTTGTCGTCATATGACCAAACCTTCGGCCCTCCTCATCATAAGACCTACACCATTTCTCTTTGGGAATCTGATCTATCCATGAGGCTACTTGTGGGTTACTGTCGACAAATTCTTGAAATCTTAAATCAAAGTGAATCTTCGAACACATGTAACCTGCAAAAAATGAACCCAAATTGCAATGAGTTATACATAAACAACATTACATACAACATGTACAAAATTCATGTAAATAGGTTACCTAGTTTCATCAGCGTTTTCTTCAGTTCCACGTCCCTAAACTTAGTGTTGAAGTTGCTTCCAATGTGACGAAGACAAAACACGTGATACGCAAATGGAGGCTGCCAACCGGCATGATCCTTCACAGCCCTGATGATGCTGGGGTGACGATCGGATATTAGACAGATACCATGCCTACGTGTGACATGGAAACGCATCTGGCTAAGAAACCACAATCAATCATCCAATCTCTCACCCGGTGGAACAATGGCAAACGCAATAGGCAGAATGAATCCATCACCATCCTGTGACGTAGCAATCAAGAGGGTACCTTTGTATTTCCCGTACAGGTGCGTGCCATCAATTTGGATTATGGGTTTACAATATTTGAAAGCCTCAATGCACTGGTGAAAAGTCCAAAATACCCTGCGAAAGACAGCCTTATCGATGTAGACTCGTCGTTCGTCACAACACTGATCCGTATCAATCTTGAACACAGAACCAGGATTTATCTGTGTCATGTAGTTCAACCAACCAGGTAAGATGACATATGATTTTTCCCAGTCGCCAAACAACTTCACAATGGCCTTCATTTTAGCCTTCCAAGCCTTCCTATAAGATATGTTGTATCCATACAAACTTTGTACCCTCTCCTGAATAAGAACTGGTTTCGTGGATGGATCTTCTTTTAACATACCTACACAAAATTCGAAGTCAACACAATCAATAAATATACCGAAAAATTAAACCATAAACAAAAATGAATGTAATACATACTTATAATGGCTGCACAGATTACATCAGAATCCAGCTGTCTATGGTCCCGAGTAAGGCCTTGGTTTAGGCAGGTGTGTTTTTTACCCCACTTACTAACAACCCAACTATTTCCATTCTTGGGCAACATAGCCCGCACGTACCAGGGACAACCATCATTATGGTGTCGACACTTCATCACAAATCTATGGTCATTACTTTTTGCCACCACAGCAGTACGATGAGACTTCATACAATATAATTTGACAGCATGTTGCATTTCAGATTTAGTTCGAAACTCCTGGTACAAATATAATGGATCTCCTAAATGCCAGCCACCGTGGATGTCACCGTCGCCATACAATATCTCTGTCTCATCATTAGGGTGAGCCTAATTAATGAACGAATAGTGTGGGCTGTCGTTCCAAAATGGCTCAATCTCAGACCCTACGTCCAAATTTAAACTTATCCGTCAGTACGAAAGAAAACACAAATATATATATGCAAAATTAAAACTTTATATTACAATCTTACCACTGCTAACAGGGTCAACACGGAGCGGTGGCATAACCTGGGAACTCAAGTTTCCTGAACTAATATCAGCGTCAAAATTCCCCTCTACGTCCATATCTGAGGTGTCACCCAGCGGAATAACACTCTCGGGTTCACCATCGTCTTTACTGTCCATATCCTCGTCATACCCATCCTCATCCTTGTCTATTTCCCTCAGTGGTATCTGACTTAAGACAGGTGCAGGTGCAGATAAATCGACCACTCTGTCTTCTTGACTTTGACTTCTTCAATGCACAGGTGCAGATGAAGATTGACCACAGTCTATTTCAACATATATCTCAATAAAGTTTTGAAATTTTCGGTCCACAATTGCATCTATGACACAATCCACATCTTCATCGTCACATATATCATTACCAATGTAGAATATAGCATCCTTACCAACTGTAGACTCTACCCTGGCGATCATCCGTTGAACGCCATGGCTCCGTAGCCCCAATTTTTGGTTAATCCTCCCCTTCAGCTCATTGTACGTAGTGCCCCGTTTGATTTTCAACATTTTCGTTTTTCCTTCAAATTGAACACCGTTGGGGCCTTCATAATGCTTTCCATCATAGTAAATCATGGTAACATACAT
Source organism: Gastrolobium bilobum (assembly GCF_033153095.1). Lineage (NCBI taxonomy): Eukaryota > Viridiplantae > Streptophyta > Magnoliopsida > Fabales > Fabaceae > Gastrolobium > Gastrolobium bilobum. Next base: position 5,129 of record NW_026896548.1, read on the forward strand.
GTTTGGACTTGAGCTCATCTTTCACACGAATTTTGGGGGTAGGAATCAGATTTTAGGGGTTAGGGTTCGGATTTGGGGGAAACAATTGAGAAATAAAGGAAAATGACAATGATTTCAGAATTACTATGTCTTAGAGGTGGTGGGATGAAATGGAAGGGTGATTGGAAGGTTCCCAGCTGACAAACAAGAGAAAGAGACCAAGAGAGAAGTTTTGATTTCGAATATTTTGAAAATGAGCCCAAGAGAGGTCTGGATATAGGGTTTTTCGCGATCTTTAGTCGACTAAATAATGTGCTTAGTCGACTAAAAGTGCAAACAATTTAGTCGATTAAGGTGAGTTTTTAGTCGACTAAAATTCGCGTTTCATAATTTCTGAGTTTAGCCCATTTAGTCGATTACAAGTGTAACATAATCGACTAAATGGGGGCAGGATGGTGGATAGTTCTGGGGGAGGGGCAAATTGGTTATTAATTATTTAATTAGGGGCAAAAGGGTCAAAAACCCCACATAACAAACAGAAATTATAACAAAGTTATAGTTAATATAATTGTTAAAATAACATGAACATAAGAAGAAAAAACTTTAACTATAACGTAAATATTTTCATTTTTGTTACTTATTAAACTAGGTTACAAAATCATATGCATGGCACGAATTAAATAAATAAAAAAGATCAATATTTATTATTTGTTCATTATCCTAATTCTATAGCAAACGATCTAGATTTAATACTTACATTTCTTCAAATAAGATTAAATATTACACCTTTACAGTCAATTTAATCATTGTTGGATAAAATTAAATCAACGATTGTCATTTGATATAAATTATTTTTTTGGCTTCCATGATTTCTGCTACTCTTTCTCTTAACTTTCTCTTTCCATCATGTTTTATTCACCGTTAATTTAATTTCATTCGATGATGATTAAGTTTATTGTAAGGGTGATAAAAATTTTTAGTAGTAAATATAAATCGTCTTCTAAGTATATAGCAATGGAAACTTCTAGATATTTGCAGTTGACTAGAATATTGTAAATCATATATAAAGCAATTTTCTATCAATTAGACAAGTTGATTAGTTAAATTATATGGAAAAAGTATCTTATGTTAATTTTGTCTAATATTCATGAAAACTCTAGATTGGAGTTATAGATCATAAGCATCAAGTTTAATTTAGATAATTTTTTCCAACACTCTCCCTCAAGCTATAGTTATACATCATAATCATCAAGTTTATTAAATATAAACTCTATTCGATAACTCCTCAAAGACTTTGTAATATATCTACTAATTGATCATTAGAAGGTACAAAACTAGTTGTAATTTCACCACCAAGGATCTTCCCTCGAACAAAGTGACAATCTCTTTTGATATGCTTGATTCTTTCATGAAACACTAGATTGGATGAAATGTGTAGTAATAGCCATGGAACAGTATTTTGTTTCAGCACTTGATCTGACAACAACATTATGCTTCTTGCTTTTTCAGAAGTTGCCTCCAACGAAGACACAATATCCAATAGTAGATCTCCTAACAGTAGGATAACCGGCCCAATCAGCATCAAAGGATTCAACAACTTTAACATTACCTTTATCTTCATATTCAAGGCCTTTTTTTTCTAGAGATGCTTTGATATACATAAGAATACGAATAACGACATTCCAGTGTTTTTGACATGTAGAATTAAGAAACTGACTTACCACACTAATTGCAAATGAAATGTTAGGCCGAGTGACTGTGAGGTAGTTCAGTTTTCCAACTAATCCTTTCTACCTCTCAGGATCTTGAAATGGCTCCCCCTGATTTGGTAGAAGCTTGACACTTGCTTCCATAAGGGTATCAACAGACTTAGAATTTAACAAAACAGTCTCTTCAAGAATATCGATAGCATATTTCCTCTGAGATATCACAATATCCATAGCAAAGATCGTTTCATCTTCCAAGTCATATATCGTAGCCAATTTTGTCGTCGTCAGCTTCAGAATATGCATCCCTCACAAACTCGTCATTATCCGTCGCAGCCTGCGATGATAAAATATTCCCTAGCAAAAAAGTAGGAAATATTTGCCTTTTAAAATTTCAAAATTCCCCTAAATTTTGCAATTTGCTTCGGAAAATGCATCCCTCGCAAACCCTTAATTAATGATAATAAATAATCACAACGGTCATAAAAAATGACCAATATTGGTCGCGGATTCCGTCGCACCTTGCGACGGAACTTACTTCCCTCGCAAACCCCTAATTAATGATAATAAATAATCACAACGATCATAAAAAATGACCAATATCTATCGCGGATTCAGTCGCACCTTGCGATTGAAGTATCTTCCCTCGCAAAGAACTAGGAAATTTCTAAATTTCGCTAAATTTCAAATTGTAAACAAAAAATTACCAAAAATTAAAATTCTATATATATATATATATATATTTGTGTGTGTGGTTAATATTTTTCATATTGTACAAGATAATTTTATCTCGTATACTCACATGGAAATGTGTGGGCCATGTGATGAGAACATAGAAAATAAGAATACATGTGTTTCTGTTTCCTCCTCACCATTTAATGAAACACCATTTCTGTTTTTGTTTCCTCCTCACCTTACTATTTTATTTTTCCTTCCCAACAATCCTATAGTATATCAAACTTGCCATTTAACAGAATTGTTATTCCATTGTCAAAGTATATTCCAAAAAAACCCTAAAAAATAATAAAAATTGAAATGTGTTATCAAACTAAAGGATACCAAGACAGTAAAGCCATAAAAAGAAAGTTGAGAAACTAAATACCATGACCACTGCCCTTTCTGGTAGCATCGGAAGCATGTGTCACTTTTCATTCGTTTGTATAGTGATGAGGATGGGTGGAGCATGTCTGTTTCAGGCATTTTCCTCCTCTTTTCACTCTCACCCTACAATTCCACGTGCTAAATAATGTTCTTTAGCAGAGTCCAGAAGATGTAAACAATTGAAGAATATAGAAGGATGAACACATTATTTTTAAAAAAATTATTTTAATATATAAATAAAAACTTTGAACTTAGTCTAAAGTACTTTAGTCATGTTTAGTTGCATTGCACTGCTAACTACTCATGGTCCTTCGCTGCAACATAGTGGGTATCTTTGAGTATTGCGTCTTGTCTTTGTCTCTTGCCCATATCTGACAAGTATTACTTTATTGTCACCACAGTCTTATCTCTCTTTAGATTCTTCGACATTGACACTTCCATCCTAGACGCACTCAATGAGACTCCCATGCACATTGCATCTCTTTTTGGACAAAAATATCATCCAAAGAAGCATGGCTTAGCGAAGAAAAAAAAATCAAAGAGGCAAAACTGTTAATAACCTAAACTCCCAAACCTCAAAATACATACAACATAAATTTCTACATTGTCTTATCTCTCCTTAGATTAGCCTATATGGGCACTACTGGCATTCTACTCGCACTCAATGTCCGTGACAGAGGATGCGAGAACGTATTTAATGACTTTTTCTCATACGCATATTGCATCTCTTCTATATAGTCTTCTCCTACCTATAATGGTACTTTCCAAATTTATGAAATTTGCGACGAATTTCATTCCCTCGCAACTATTTGTAATATATCTGTTGTTATTCCCTCGCAACTAATGCCATCGTAAAGGCCGACGCAATTTTCGAGCAGATATTATGAAATTTCAATCGGAACTTTTGCTCCTATGTTTTGCGGTGAAAATTTCGTCTTAAATATTGTTCGTCGCTATTATCCATCACAAATTTTAATTATTGTGAGGGTTTTTGTTTCCCTCGGACATTGCGACCGAAATGAGAGGGATACTGCATGGTATTTTGGTGATGGAAAGTTGGCCTTTTTACCGTCGCAATTGTCTCGTGGTCGCAAATTCTGTCGTAGGTTGTCAGGGATATTTTTCCCTCATAATTTTTTGTCGGTATTTACGAATTTTCTAGTAGTGACTTATGATCTTAACTCTAACTCTTCAAATGATATTCATTGGGTTGCACTTGTTGTTGGCTGGATGAAATTGAATTTAAATTGATGGTGCTTCTCACATTCATATCAATAGAGTGCATGTGGAGGTATTCTGAAGGACAAAGCTTGAGTTTGGATCGGAGGTTACACTTTGAATGAAGAACATCTCCCTTAATTTATACGCAAAGTCACCAAGCCATTTATCACACCCATCACGAATGACACCCCCACAAGCAGTTGGACCAGGGTTACCACGCGCAGCCTTATCCGTATTAACTAGGGCTGGCAATATGGGCCAGCCCGGCCCGGCCCGCCACTAGCCCGCCCAAAATGGGCTGGCCCGCCCCGGCCCGTTTTGACAAAATGGGTTGAATTGAGTAACCCGGCCCGTTTTATGAGGGGGCTGGCGGGCTACGGGCCAGCCCGCCTAAAATATAAAAATATAAAAATTAAATACAAAAAATTAAATTCTGCATAAAATCACATAAAAAAATCTGCATAAAAGCATACAAAAATCTGCATAAAATCCTAATGTGCTTATGAAACCAAGAAGATCAGTGTTTAATAATTTGCATATAAATATGCATCTTTCAATCCAAAAATAATAATAAAAAAATCATATCAGGATAAAATAGAGTAACAAAACAAGTAACAAAGTGTTGTATGAGCAGTCAACAACAATTCAAAAAAGCCACTTGCATGCAGAGAAATCTAAGATACGGAGCTACATAACAATTGGGTAACCTAAAAAAAAAAAAAAAAAAAGGACTTGGCGGGCTGACCCATATGGGCTGGCGGGTTTGGCGAGGCGAGTTTGGCGGGTTGGTGGGTTGAAAAACTCAACCCAGCCCGCCCCATTTGGCAGGCGGGGCGGGCCAGCCCGGCGGGCTCAACCCATTTTGCCGGCCCTAGTATTAACCTTGACAACACTCGAATTGGGAAACTGCCAAGATATACTAAGGGATTAATATTTCTCATGTTATGAGAGATTTTATTTCCTATACACATAAAAAAGTGTGTGAGGGCCCATATGAAACCATGCGTAGAGAAAAAAAAGGAAAAAAATATGGGTCCCACCTACTTTTATATATGTATAAGAAATAAAACTATCTATTAAAATATGAGAGAAACTAAACCCTTTTTTTTTGTATAATTTAAACCCTTTTTATTAATGTACCATATGATATCTTAGTATTGATTGATGAGAACATAGATGCAACTAATTGTTGTAATGCTTAACTATTTTTCTTTTTGGGCTTAGGGCCCTTAATAAAATAAAATAAAAAGAAATTTTCAATCTAGAAAAAGCTTTATTGAAAAAAAATGTGGGGATTAATAAAAATAAAATTAATTCTTATTTTTTAATCGTAAACTTATATATATATATATATATATATATATATATATATATATATATATATATGATTGAATGCTTCTCATGTTGTAGAAGATAATTTTATCTTCCACACATGAAAAATATCAAACCCATATATATACCATGAGTTTGTTTTTTCTGCAGTCAATATAAATAAGTTATCTACATTAAGCACAAAATGACATCATTTTAGGACGAAAACCATTGTATTTTTCAGGGTTATAATAGTTTTTCTCATAATAATTTTTAATTTTTCAACCCAAAATGACGTCATTTTGGGAGTGAATACAAATAACTTATTTACATTCACTATAGAAACATTAAAGTCATATACTATTTAAAAAATAAGAGCCCGTTTGGATCCTTTCTTTTTTTTAAGCTATAAGCTACTTACAAGCTAAAGCTAAAAATAAAGCTTAAAAAAAAGCTAAAAGCCTTTTGGTAATTACATAAAAAAATTAGCTTAAAAACACATATATCAATAAAATTATCTCTCTCTATCTTTATAACTCTTCATTTAAAAAAAAATACACAATTCAAGAAAAATAGATAAGAACTTAAAAAAAAAGCTACTCTTATAAACTTTTAACTTTCAATTTTTTTCTTCATTAAAAAAAGATACAAACAGTCACTAAATCATTTAATTTTAATTTTTAAAACATAATATTTGCATGTATAAAAACAAAAAAACAAAAACAACTGAGGGTTTTTTTTTTTTTTTTTCTCACTCCTAAGATAGCGAGAAGAAGGTAGTATTTAAAGGTCGAAGCCAAGAGCCAAAGACGGACAGTGCTATCAAAAAAGCTCAAATAGTCGGATAAGGAGAAGAAGGTAAGTGCGGTGCTTTGCTCTTGCTCTCATACCCCTCTTTCCCTTTCTTCTTATTAACTCTTTCATTTCATGCGCCTCTCTCTTTCTTCACCTTAGGTTCTTTTTCTCCCCCAATTCTCAATTTCATTATTTTCCAGATTGGGTTTTTCAGCATTTTACCTCTCTATTCCACCATTGTTAGGGATTATTTATGTCCCAATTGTCTTGAATCTTTGGTTTATAATATATATAATTTTATTTGTTAGGTTTCTATGGCGTCTTGTTGAATATTAACTAAAACACGATTTTAATTATGTATTTATTTATTTTGGTTTTTTCTTTTTCTTTTTGGCTATGTTGCGTTAGTAGAACATTACATCCGTCAATGGCATCTCAAGTCATTCGTGAGTGGTCAGGGATCAATACATTCGCACCTGCTACTCAGAATAAGTTGCTTGAGCTCTTGGGACAACTTAAACAGCAGGTTCCTTTTTTTTTTTTTTTAATGATTGTATGTTTTGTTTTTATTAATTGTATACATGTTTTTAGCTAGGGTTTATATTTGAATGAAGGCTTCATTCTGCTTTGCGAATTTCTGTGTTTGCTTTGTGTGTAGAATGTGAACTCTTTGACTATACTTGTGATGGGAAAAGGTGGTGTTGGAAAGTCTTCAACTTTGAACTCCATCATTGGGGAAAGAGTTGTTTCAATTAGTCCCTTTCAGGTTTGTGTTGATGCTCTCCTTTGATGGTTTATGGGGTGGTTATTTCATTGTTATCAGTTTGTTATGCTTACTTGTGAGTTTATTTTTTATTATTTTTTATTTTTTATTTTTATCTTGAAAAGTCGGAAGGGCCAAGACCTGTGATGGTATCACGATCAAGGGCGGGTTTTACATTGAACATTATTGACACTCCTGGTCTCATTGAAGGGGGATATATCAATGATATGGCTCTCAGTTTAATAAAACGGTACGCTTATGTTTAGCATGTAACTCTTCACCTGTAAAACATGTTTTTGATCGCATTTTTTTCAATAAAATAAAATAAAATACTAATTTATTGTTCTTTCTCCTTGCCCTTTTTTGGTTTGGGCGGAATCTGGGTTTGTTTGAGTAGTTTTCTTCTGAACAAGACCATAGATGTTCTGCTTTACGTGGATCGCTTGGATGCATATAGAGTGGACAACTTGGATAGGTTGGTCGCCAAAGCTATAACAGATAGTTTTGGCAAAGGAATATGGAACAAGGCTATAATAGCACTCACACATGCCCAGTTCTCTCCACCAGATGGATTGCCTTATGATGAATTCTTCTCAAAAAGATCTGAGGCTCTCTTGAAAGCTGTTAAATCTGGTGCCCGGATAAAGAAAGAAGCATTTCAGGTATTCATCTCTGTAACTTCATGTGCATCTGAATTTGTCAAAACTGTAGAGGCATCGATCAGCAGTTAGAGTATTTCAGTTCATGAATCTTTGGTCCTTGGGTGGATAGACAAAGATTGGCCGTTTAATTGATTCTAGGCTTTCGAAAGGCATTCCGTCATCTAGGAATCTGTTTGCCTGGGTCTGTGGCAAACAGTACAGTTAGCTCCATTGCTTCATTTAGGATACTTTGCTAATTTATATATATGGCCTTATTGGTACAGAGAAGTGTTTTCAAACCTAAATCGAACAGGTGGTTTGACCGGGTTAACCATGAACTGCTCCACTGGCTGATCCAGTTGTTCCCCTGAACTTGGTTTTTTGAAAACTGGATTTGGAATTGGCAAACTGGATGTGGCTTTACCAGTTGAACTGGATCAATTTATTTGAGATTTTGCACTAAAAGAGTAAAACCAAGATCCGAACCTGGGCAGTGCTTTGGTAGGGTGGCATTCAACCACCACACCAATACTATCTCTGAACATTATAGCTCAAATTATTTTATATATGATAAACTCTTTAGAAATAAAAAAATTTTATTAAAAATGTGGCAAATATGAGAATTGAACCTGGGCATTTTTAAAAGGTGATGGACTCCAACCACTTAGCCTTTCATTTATCTCTGTTTCTCAGAATATATTTTTATTATGTTTTATGTAATCCATATTATATAGTTAGTATATTTAGTTTAATATGGTAGTGTAATATATATTTAATATTGAGTTATCATATAGTCATGAATCAATTCAATCATGTTAGAAATATAATTTATTATTTTTTCTTTATAATTTTACTTATATATATATATAACATTTTTTAGTTATATTTTTTGCATAGTATCATTTATTTATGGGATAATGGATATACGTGTATAAATTCCAGTTTTATCTTGTTCAACCGCTGTCCGACCTCAAAACCTGGAACCTCTTTCTTTACCATCTCAAAGATTGGTACAGTTATAAAAACATTGGTACAAAGACATAGCCTAAGTATTTGATGTGAAAATTTCAGTTGGTCTTAATCCGTAATTGTATTTATTCCTGCTAGTAACCTGCTTTATTATATTGCCCATTGACCTCTATATATAGTATAGCAGCTCCTTTGGGTTTTTCTTGAATGTTGGGTGAGTACAAATAGGAGGTGAAGAGCTCAAAGCTTTATGGAGAATGCTGTTTATTCTGTTGTATGTCTATCTGGTTGAAGTGAAATGTATGGAACTTCAAGGAGATACCTTTTCCTTAATTTGTTATGGAACAGGATTGTCTGTTTGGCTCTTCTTTCATCCTAAACTCTAATGTCTGAACACAGTTTCATTCGCGGGATTTATTTGTTAGATATTCTATGGGTTTGGAGAGCATCACTCTATTGTGTAAATTACTTTCTTTGTTGGTACTTGGTTATAAACTTATAATATATTTGTTCGTTTCTAACTTTTAAAAAAAAGTTCTGTCCAGCTTGTGCTACCTTTGTTCTTTTTTATTTTAAATTTAATTTTAAATGTCAAGATCATTTTGTTGCTTCTGTTGTGTGTGTCTAATTCATAATTTTCATGCTTGTATTTCTTTTCTTTTTTTCAATCCTAGGCTTCTACTATTCCTGTTGTTTTGATCGAGAACAGTGGGAGATGCAACAAAAATGATAGTGAGGAAAAGGTTGGAGATTTGCTTCATGGAATTTCCTTTTATCCTTTTTTTCGCTCATTTATGTGCATTGAGAGGATGTGTGCTTCTTGGTGACAGGTTCTTCCAAATGGGACTGCTTGGATTCCTCATCTAGTCCAAACAATCACAGAAATAGCATTAAACAAAAGTGAGTCTATTCATGTTGACAAGAATTTGATTGAAGGGCCAAATCCAAATCAGAGGGGAAAATTATGGATTCCTCTTATTTTTGCTATCCAAGTAAGCTTGTGAACTTTGAGGCCTATCGTGTTTTCTCTCGTATTTGCCTCTCTTATTATGTATTCATTATCTTGTTTATTTTATTGCTCCTGTCTACAGTATCTCTTTATCATGAAGCCAATAGAAGGACTGATCAAGAAGGACATTGCAAACGAGAGTAGGCCATCATGGGAGAAGCGTGAAGCAGGTTTTCGTAATAGAGATCTATATTAGTTGGGCACCTTTGCCTTCATAAAATTCCATTGATGTTTCATCTATCCATTGTCTATTTCTTTCTGAGTCAACTTAGATGGTTTCCTTATACTGCAATTGCTAGTAGTCTTGCGGCATAGGAAAATGTTTGTGATTTTGAGAGGATTGTTTGTGTGCTGGGAAGTTGTTTACTTTTTGCATAATTCAGTTTGTTAGTATTTGATGCCTTAAACTTGGCATTAGATTCGGCTACCGTTGTTCACAGCTTGATATCCAACAACACTAGCCACGAACTTGAGTTTTATGAACTATTGAAAACTATTACAGAGCCCAACAGAGACTAGGTGATACTGGGGTGAATCCTGAATTTACCTTTCGTAGTTTTTCTTCTTTATCTCATTCAAAAGTAAGAGTTGATATGATTTGGACTGTCACCAAACGAGAGTAGTCCAGTTGGTGTTAGTTTGCTACACATATAGTGATAAATAAAGGTCAGTATCCATGTAATACTACATTTTCAAAATAAAAATATTTTCATAATTAATTTGCATAATGTTATGGATTCAAACCAACGTGAACATTGTATCCAAAAGATAGTCCAATATTCAAGCCATTTCGCTCTAAACGCTTATTATTTGGTTGAATTAGGATGACACATTGCAGTATTCTTGTCGAAAAATCACATTGAAATGTTTTATACCTAGAAAATATATCTTGAAATCCAAATGGTTACATTCTCTACTTGTTACATGCCTGAATCTGCCATTGTAATTTTTTTTATATACAATAGCGACACTAAATTATAATTTCATACAAATTACTCAAACTTCTCGCCGCCAGTCCATTTTTACTGGCTGTAGTGGCTTTCATTTCTATGATTTTGAGATCAACTTCCTTTGACCACGTAAATATCCTCTGGTGATCGAATAGTTGAAGGAACTGCACCTACCTACAGCATGCTTCCACTCACATTGTAGCTGGCCTTTGATGGCACAACAAGGAATAAAAAAGTACGTTTTATAAAGCACTTATCCCTTCAAAACTTGCCATTGAAATCGGTTACCTCCATGAGGCAACAAAACTACTTGTTTTTTTAACTTCATAACTTTGGATTTTATGAATTTCTCAACTGGTTCATCAATTACCTTCGAGCTCTCAGTTGGACTCATTTATAAATGACTCTTCCAAGATAAAAAATTTCATTTCCAAAGATCGAATTCAAAATCTTTGGTTAAAGAAAATAAGCTTTTTTATCATTTGAATTGATTATTTCTTCACATGGACTCTGGTATAAGTTAATTGCAGTTCCCGGCAATGCTTATTACTTTGTTAACGGCTTCCAGCTTAATAAGAAAAAGGCTTCATAGTTCATACGATGATACGGTCTTTCATTTCTTCTGTAGGTCTATCGAAAATAGAGGAATTTCTGTTTTTTTTTTAAAAAAATTAATTATTCTATTTTAATTTTATCCTAATTTCTTAGTATCATTACTTAGTGAAAATAAGAGATAACATTAATCGAAGAAAATGGTATTTTAATAAAGTAAAATTATATATTTTTCTCAATTAAGAATATTTAATGACTTTCTTGCACTTGGACAAAATCTTAAATAACAATTATTTTAAAATAAAAGAAATACAATTTTTAGATCTCCTTTAAGTGTTTTTATCGTACTTTTTGTATGTATCAGTAATTAGTGTTTGATAATGTAGTCTCTAACTACATTGCAATTTCGAAAGGTTTCGAACTCCTATGCTGCAAATAAGATCACCATAATTTACTAATATAATAGATCGTAATGTAATTTCAATATTCTAGTCTTCAATATATTCCATTATGCTTAGCAAAACTTTTGATTCTTATATAAATTTGAATTATTTTTTTTCATGAATGTAGTATTCGCAAAAATAATTTTTTTTTTGTTAAGTTTTACTTTTACAACAAGAAGATCGAGGAGGGAAGAAAATTCAGAATTATATCTACATAAGTATCCAACTTATATTTCCTATTTTTATAAATTTACTTCAACGTACCGACAAAGAATAAAACAAAGGATAAGTTTACAAGAATAAAATAAAGTAATTAAAAAAAATGGAAACCAACTAAGGATAAAACAAATATAAAATAAAACGAATATATTAATATTATTAGTCGGCCACTGGCCACATCTTCACCCCACCCGTCTTCATTGGGAATCTTGAGTTTTCAGGAGCGTTAAACGGCACCGAATCTAGGAAAACGACGACAAAATAAAAACACACAAAGAGCACTGATACGTGATTCTCGTGTGGGACCCATCACCTTGGTTAACGACAACGTCCAAATAAAACGCCGCCTTCTGTTCAATTCAACGCTCGCTCTCTCTCTAAAATCCAATCATTTCCTGAAAGACAAAAACGAAAGAAGCTTGCGTTCAGACACATACACATACACACCACCAATCCCCAATCTCAAACTTTTCCCGAGAAAATTTCCATTTTCTATCTCAGATTCCCGGAAAATTCAAATCTCAGCTTTCACCACTCCTGGAGCTCCTGCTTCCTCTGCCAATTCAATTCGTCGTTTTCGATCCGCAACGATCCAATTCCAACAAGTTGTTGTTGGATTCCGGATGCATCGATTTCGTGTTGAAGAATGAGTGCTCCGAGAACTTCTACTGGTTGTTTATTGGTTGCCCTAGATCTCTCATCAAACCCTCAACAATCTTCTCGTTCAGATTCGCTTGTTCAATTTTGAGTGTCTCTTAGGTAAATCTCATGTGTTGTTATATTTCTAGTTTTGTTTTGGTGTCCATAAATTGACCTGAAGATTTATTTTTTTCTCTAATGAATTTGAGGATTTTAGTTAATTCTATGTTTGACTTAGGTTTCATTAATGTGAAGTGCATATGTGGTGGGTACTACTATTGTTAAATTACCAATATGGTGGATCAATTCAGTACAAATTGAAGGATTTTTCAAATGATATTTTTCCTTTTGAATTGTAGGTAGTGTAACTATGTATCACCCAAAGAAGTTCTCGCCGGGAACCATGGTGCCACATAAATCTCAAGGTGGTGCTGAACAACTTGCAAATGTTGGGATTTTGAGTGGATCTGCAGTGAAAAATGCCGCTCCTGCTGGTGGAATTGGGAAACATCGTTTACGATGGACAAGCGATCTTCATGACCGTTTTGTGGATGCAATCACACAACTTGGTGGACCAGATAGTGGGTATTTCTTTCCATTATTGAGATTAAAACATGTCCTCTATGGAAAAATTAAAGTCTTTCTTTTTGGTTATAACGTGCCCAAGAGAATGCTTTTTAGGGAATTGCTTGTTACATTTTCGAGTAGGTAATGCTGTGTGCAAAGTATCACGTAGTTCAACATATAAAGGATGGTTATTTTGTTTTCTCGAAAGCTGTGATCAATTTATTCCTGTATCTATTTGAGATATTGCTCGTGTTTTCTACTTGCGTCCCAAGGATTGCATTGAGTTGCACGCTTATTGAGAATACCATGTTGGACTGGATGGAATGAATTCAATTTAATGTAGCCATTAAAAATGAGAGTTAATGCTACTTTTTGCATCCTATCGGGCTCGGGAAGTTTTATTTTGCCTCGAATTCCGTTCGATTTTTGCAACCTTTTTAATAATTTTTGGAAAATGCTTTCTCAAGTGCTAAATATTTTGGAACAAAAAATAGTCAGAGCAGATGCACATTCTTGAGTGAAACAAAAAATAGCAATGCTAAGTTATATTCGAACAATTCCTGTTGTTTCTTCTTTCTAGTGAATCACAATTGTTTGGCAATACAGATTGTTATTTAAAACTGCTGGGTTCAACTCCGTGTGCATGCTGAGCTGGCAGGCGAAGCACTTTCAATTTAGGAAGTCATTTGAATTTTTAATTTTTAATACTTTTTAAGAAAAAATAGTCAGATCAGTTGCTGACTATTTTACTGAATGTAGGCTCATTGACGGAAAGTGCTACACTTTTTCTTTCCCCTGTTTTGTTTTGGCCTTTTCTTCTTTAGCCTGATGATCTGCAAAAATTTAGCTGATTTCTGGGAATTTTTTAAAAAAAATTAGTTATTCATGACAGGAGCAACACCGAAAGGTGTTCTGAGAGTGATGGGTGTACCTGGACTGACCATTTATCACGTTAAAAGCCATTTACAGGTATTGTCATCTGGTCTAATAATTTAGGTACATTCATTAAATGACAGTTTGTTTACTAATTTGACATTGATTCTAATTTCTTTTGATATCACTATATGCAGAAGTATCGCCTTGCAAAGTACTTGCCTGAATCATCAGCTGATGGTAAAGGTGCTTTAATTTTTCTTTCCCTTCCTCCCTAGAAACAAATTAACTGCAAGCATCATGTTGTCTTGATTTCACATTTTCAATTGAGTCTGTGGGATTTTTTTTTTTCAGACTCTAAAGATGAGAAAAGGAATTCTGGAGACAGCATTTCTGGCGCAGATTCTTCCCCGTGGGTATCTTAGTTGTTTTAAGATAATTTATAACTCCTTAAAATATGCTGCATCTACTTCTAACATTTTAAGAAAACCTTCATGGCCTTCAGGGGATTGCAAATCAGTGACGCTTTAAGAATGCAGATGGAGGTTCAGAAACGTCTGCATGAACAGCTTGAGGTTTGGTACCTGGCCTTACTGTTTTTCCAATTTGTGAGAGATAACACTATTTTGGCCCACAAACACTCTTAAAAAGCAAAAGCAAAGTTTAGAAAGAGGTTTAGAAAGAGCTAATGCTGAAAGACCAAAAGCAAAGTTTTTAAAAAGAAAATGATAATACATGCTTAGTTGAAAACATAGCATACTTCCTGTAACTCACTAATGGTAGCACCCTGATCATTCCTCTTCTTTTCACACCACATATGAAAGCTCTTACAAGTTAGTACATCCTCCTTATGATTAAACTTGGATACTCTACCTCAACCATCCTTTTATTTTTTTTATTTCCTTAACATTTTCAGTCAGTGACAAATAAAGTAAAATTTGTTATAGTTATACCATTATTACCATATGGATGGTTCTTCTTTTTGTTGATTGATAGAAATTAGAACGAGTGACATGTTTCTTAAAGAGGAATAACTGAGTAAGCTTTCATGTGGCTAATCTGAGTGATTAGTTTAAGTTTAATTTACAATAGAAACTTTAAATATTACTGTAGTAATTTGAAGAGATGGGCCGATTTTTAAATGTTTTAAATCTTAACTTCAAAGTTCATTTTTTCCCGTAATTTACCAATTATTTTTAATACAGTCCGTTAGTACAGTGGGAGTAAACAGAAGGCACTGCTTAATTGTTTGACCTGTAAATTTTATGTAATTCTGTAAAATATGCGGACTATCTTTTGTTTGTTTGATCTGTGAGTCATGCATCTTTTGCTGGCTGGATAAACCCATCACATATATATTAAATTAGCCTTCTGATGAAGAAGAATAATTAGCTTCTATTTCGTCTCAGGACTTGTGTGCTATAATTAGATGAATGCTGCTTCTTAAATTTCATAGTTTTGTGCTTCTATGAGTAAGCATTTCTTCTAATGATAAAACCTTTCATTTACTTCAATGATACTCCAGGTTCAAAAGCAGTTACAAATGAGGATTGAAGCACAGGGTAAATACTTGCAGAAGATCATAGAGGAACAGCAGAAATTAGGTAGTACCTTGACAACCTCGGAAACACTTCCATTGTCCCATGATAAGCAAAATCATCCCCAGTTAGAGCCTTCTGGATCTAGTGATACCCTTGCAGGCACTTTGCCTCCACTTAAAAAACAGAGAATCGATGATGGTTCAAAGGATACCTTCACTGCTTCACAAGTGCCAAGAAAGACCGCACAGAATAATGACTCTAATGTTGGTCAGTTGGATCCAAACTTGAATGAAGATGATGCTGAGTTTGGATTTGATTTGGAGAAAGAAAGGGTTGAAGATAAGGAGAGTGAGCAGTAAGAACTAGGTTCCGTTTGTAGGTCAACATGTATCCTATTGTAATGTCTAGTGTTACATTTTTCTGTTAGAAAATACAAATAATGCTTTTGTAAATTATATTTCACGCAATCCATTTGTACATAGTAATGTAGATATAGATGCATTCTTGTCTCCTGTTGTGAGAGTGATAAACACTGCGCTCTCACGCCCAACAAAAATGCATTGACATGCATTATACATGCGGTCATGGATGATGAATGTTGGAAGCAGGATACTTATCAATGTTCAGGTTGTCATGTTCTAGTCAATTATCAAAGTTATCAATTAGCTAGTGATGGCATTGTTTGATCCTTGTAGCCAACCTCATCTTAGTCCTATAAGGCTTGGTGGTTGTTAGTATTGGGATAAAAATGACAAGCTTCCCCTTACATTAATTATGTTATCTTCGAAGTTAATGTTGTTTGGCATATGTTGAAATTTATTTTTCTCGTGTGGTCTGGTATTTTATTTATTTAATAAAATAATTTGCAGGATATTATATATATATATAAGGGCAGGATATTCTTACACCAGTGTAAGAGTTAGAAGTCTTACACTCAATCTTGATCATTGATCCACTTGTATCCAATGGCTTATATTACTAAAAATTAGAGCGCTTAAATATAAGTGGGATCAATGGTCAAGATTAAAAGTGTAACTTACTCTGGTGTAAAATGATCCCGACCCATATATATATTATATATATATATATATATATATATATATATATATATATATATATATATGGGAAAATATTTTTTCATGTTGTATGAGAATTCAATTCTCATGTTGTGATCCTTCAATTTGCGTGCAAAGTTTTTTTTTTTTTTTTTTAATAAATGTGGAGTCCACCACTAGTTGAGTCACAACATGAGAATTGAATTCTCATGGAGAAAATCAAACCCCATATAATATTAAGCTTTAGAAATTTTCACATTGTTCATACTTGGAATTAGTATTTCTCATGTTGTAGGAGATAATTTTATCGTTTATATAAATATAAGAGATAATTTTATCGTCTATACAAATATAAGAGTGTGTGAGATTCATATTTTTTCTCTCTGTTTATTCTTCACATGGCTCCATATGGGTTCCCATATTTTTATATGTGTGTAGACCACTTTATTTTCTTTCTTGATTTTGAACATATATTGTCAAATTCACAATTTAGAGTTAAACTTAAAATTTGAATTTAAGTTTTAATATGTTATAATGAATTTGTTCGAACTAATATTTAGTGTACTTTGATAAATTAATTTATGGGTTTAAATTTTATTATGTTGCTACGGAATAATTTTTTTTTGCAGCACACACAATCAATGGTGGGGTCTACAGTTGATTAAAAAAAGAAAAAAAAAAATAGAGTGATGTGATGTTTTTTGTGTGTGCAGCAAAATTTTTTTACTTGCTGTCACGTAATTAAACTTTAACCCTTAATTTATTCTGATTAAAAACCAAAATATCGATTCAAAATGAATTGCAGTGGATCAGATTTAGAATTTAAGCCAAACCAACTGGATGGATTGATAAGCATTTTTTTTTTCCTTCTTAAAATTGGCATAGAGTCTTGTCACTTCCATTGATCTATCAATCCGACCTGTGAACCACTTCCATTGTAACTGATCTTACTGTTCACTCTTAGTTCATGATGGGGTTAATGACTGTCTTGTCTTGTCCCTCTCCTATGTTCAGTAGCAATCAGGCAAACAGAAATTGTGTACTTGTTTCAAAAGATAAAGAATAAAGGTTTAAAAAATAAATACTATTACTACATACACAAAAGTGAGAATATGAAAAGTGAAGTTCAACATATTTGCACTCGATCCTGCTGATTTTAGCCATTCAAATGATATGAAAGTAGTTGAAAATGAATTTTTCTTTTGTGAGCTTTGCCGAGTAACAGAATGAAAATAAAGTACTTTCCTTCCACTTTATACTTTATATTCACGCTTTCATCCTACAGAAACAGGTGCATCCTATAAAACTTCAAGCGATAGAAATTTACAATTACAATGGAACAGTGGTTCTTCACTAACTCAAAAGTACTTTGCTCCTATGAAGCCCAAGAGCGTACTAACTAAGCAGTAATAACCTCGAAGCAGAAACCAATTTTGGAGATATATACATGTGATTCCACACTTATTTAGCAGGCAAAAGTACATTCTTCATGAAATTAGTTTAAAACAAGTTTAACTGGTTTATGCAAATGCAATGGGGTAATGGTTATGACTTATGAGTTGCACCACACATACAACAGCCCAAAAAATGGTAGTAAGTAAAGCCACAATGTGTCGAAAAATTAGACTAAAGCATATTTATAGTGCTTGGTAAATTGGAAGTCAGGGTTTATATAATCTACATACAGGAAATCACTCTTACAAGAGAGCAAGCTGAGGAGAAAAATAGCCTTCCAAATGTTGGAAACTTGAGTGGTGAATATATATTGCAAATGAGAACTATGGGAGTGAATGAAAGTTTGTGAGGAAATCATTTGCAACGAAGCCATCAAAGGGGAGCTGAACTAGTTCTGCGATGCTGATGTTTAGGTTCAGGTGGTGGCACACTTGGCAACTCCCTCTCTATCTCCTGCGAGAAAGATTCATGACAAAAGAGTTACAATGAGCAGAGATAAATCATCTAAAACTACCTTTTTCTTTTTTATAATAATCTAAAACTATCTTTAATGATGTTATCTAAAACATCATTCATGTGCTGTTTTTGTTTCAACAATGTAATTGTAAAGAACCTTGGGATACACCACCCCAAAAGCTAGCTCAAAGGGTGGGAGTGCCCAAGGCCTTATAAAGGCCACATTAGTTGCCCCCTCACATAAGAGCCCATTGGACTTGAAGAGTGGATGATGCAACAGGCCCAGCCTACCTGTGCTAAGAAGTTCCACAAGAGAAAGTGGGGGACGGCGAGGCTCTGATACCATGTAAAGAACCTTGGGATACACCACCCCAAAAGCTAGCTCAAAGGGTGGAAGTGTCCAAGGCCTTATAGAGGCCACATTAGTTGCACATACAACCAATGTGGGACTATATATCTCAACAGTAATAATTCAGTAAACTGAAGATAAACAAGTACAAGAAAGTGGTTAGTAAGTTGCAAACTCAAAGTAGCACTTAACCAGATACCAAATTGTTGGTTCAAAGATCACTTTTGTTGGGTAAAGCCATATCACAGACACAGAGTGCCATGTCCTTCAAGTTCTGTGATCTTGAAGTTTGTTCAAGAAAGTTGTAGCTTATTACTGGTGTGGATATTTGTCTGGGTTGCAAACATAGTTCTAACACATAATTAAATGCTTCAAATTATTCAAGAATGGTACTAGTCAAAAACACCAACAGAATGCAGAAATATAAGATTATTTCATTCAATTTCACTAGCACCTAGTTCAGATTCGGCATTACTATTGGTTCTTTTAGCATTTACTTGAAATGTGTCAGTATTCAGTAAGACAAACTGCTCACAAAATGGTTGGACAAATCGTGAAGCCACAAGGTACTCTCCAAAGTCCAAACTTGGTTATCTGGCTATCTTAGCCAAATGTATCTACTTTAACGAGTGAAATCATCCTATCTCTTTTCATTATACAGAAGATACTTCCAGATAAGTAAGGAAGGAAGGTCAAATACCTATTCTCAAGTTTCAAAACAATTTAAATGTCTGGAGTTATTTTGTTACACCAAATTTCTTAGAGGTGTTAATCAAGGGTTAAAAAAATATTCTTAAGTCTTTACTCCCAGTTACAAGTCCTCTTTTGGCAGAGCAATGAGCAGTAGAGAAGCCTGCTGAACTACCTCCTTATGATCCTTCAAAGCACTCTTTTCTGCACCTGATACAATCTGAAAATCCTAGAAAATTTATATTCAACTTCAAAGAACCCTGATCTATTCATCTAATTAGTGATGAAAATATGTGCTACCTGTAATATTTCAACACTCATATGTTACACTTTTGTCTTCTAACCCTCAAACTCTCCATTCAAGTCATCAACATAAAGACCTCAAACACTTTCAACTATAATATTTTACCCCAAAAAAGAGAGGAATCCAAAAAATATATAACGACAACAGAAAGATCAACCAATCATTAAACTGTATTTTTGGAAGTTCAACCAGTTCAAGCATTCCATTTTATAAGAAAGGCCATTTGAAGTTTTAATTAACAACAAACATTTCAACCATTTATTTATCTGCCAAGATGGTAGGAAAAGATATGAGTCTGACCAACAAATATCAGCAGACAAGAATAAAGATGCACAGTGACCAAGGAGTTGAAACATACATGCTGCCTTCTTAGCCTTTCATTCTCTTCCTCTAAATGTGAAACTTTAATCTCCAGTTCATGTGTGTAAGCCTGTCCATTGAAATATATATAGCCTTGTATCAAATTGAAAAAAACAAAACAAAACAAAACAAAACGAAAACAAAAGACTTTAAAGAAAAACACCATGCAAAAAAATATAACCTGTTTTCTAGCCCGTGACCTAGCTGCAGATTCCCTATTTTTAATCATCCTTTTCTGCCTCCTCTCCACAGTTTTCTCAACCACAATCCCTGAGGCAAACCTTTTCCTACCTGGAGTTTGTGTATCTGATAAGGTACCCATTAAAGAAGTTGGTGACATAGTCACCATTGGTTCAGAGTATCCTCCATCCAAAACTGTATTCACCTGGATTGGCTGTTGAACCACATGGCCAGCCATAAAACCCGGAAAACCAGACATCATATTATTCTGCTGATTTTGATGCTGTTGCTGTTGCTGCACAGAAGTAAGCTGGTATCCAATCCAATGAGCATGCTGTGATTCATTATTTTGGGAATCAACCACTGACATAGCATTATCCTCAGCATGAAAAGATTCAGTAACCACACCAGCCTTTACCAAGAAATCTTCCAGAGTCATCTCACCGAGTGTAGGTTGTCTTTCCTGAGTAGTACTCTTCTTCTGTTGCATATCTCTCCAAACCTCATCAACAGTTTTCTTGCTAAGATCCCCAGACATTGTTAGGCTTCCCTGTGGATTCAAAGATGACACAGAAGAAGCTAGCTGACCATGCTGCATATAAGATTCAGTACCAGAATCCAATCCAGAGGCATGACCAGCTCCAGAACTCCACACACTCTTGACAAGCTCATCCAGATTCATGCTTCCTAGGGGTTTCCCTAAATCCCCAAGATGGTTGTGCACCTCATCAAGGGTGAGATTGTACAAGGACCCTTGCGTAGCCAAAGAACCTGTCTTTGGCTCTTGGATTCCCCCACTTTGAGATCCCATTTTCTGAATCCCAGAACCAGCCTTACTACCCAATTTGTTTCATTTGCCAAAAAAATAATCCAAATACCCAGAAACCACCTCAGTATCAATTGCAACAAAGTGACCTGAAAACCCAAAATAAAGTATCTATGCTGTGATTTTTGTATCCAAATGAACAAACTTGGCACCAAATTTTAAACCAGTGAAACAAAACACAAACAATTTCTCTTGAATTTTGAGATTTGGTGAGACTAACTCACAAACACAAAGCAAGCAGTCTAAAATTGGATATCAAAGGGAATTATAGGAAAGGAAGAAAATGATGCAGAACAGAAGCTCTAGAAACTAGAAACCAATAGTGGATGATAGCAGAGAGAAAAAGGCATCAACTAAATATGCATGTCTTCATTCCTATCATCATCACTGTGTGTATCCAAGAACAAAAACCAAAATTTGATCCTGCAAAAACCTCAGCATTAAAAAAACTATTCTTGGTCTTAGAAAGAGGAAACTTAAAACATTCTATAAAATATAGGAGAACATTGCTTCTATGAACCAAAAGAATGATTAAGTTTTCCCTTCAAAGGAAAAAAAGAAGAATTTATAAATCAATAAATAAATTTTGGAAACTGTTTAAAGAATAGATTGTTTTGACTGCCTAACTTAAAACAAAACAAAACAAAATCTGAGGGTACTATACTTTCAGCCTTTCACCTACTTGCTGCAGGATCCAATCTGAATCTTAAAAACAAAAGTGGGCCTTTCAAGTTTTCATTTGAGAGTGGGGTCACCACCAATTAATCACGCCAAGCGAGGAAGAATTATTAAAAAAATTTAGAAAAAGATGAATGTATTATATTATTATATAATAGTAAATGGAAAAGAACCTACATTCTCTTTCTTTTAAATGATAAAAAGTTATAATTGAATAATAAAGATTTGATATTGCATATATCACACGGGACATAGCTGAGATATGCAAAGCCTTGATGTGTTCTCTTGCATATCTTATTCAGCTAGAAATTTATTCTGCTACTTTTGTTCGGTCTCCGTAAAGGCAGGATATTCATATTATCTCATTTTTTTTATTATCATTCATTATAATTATGTACTTCCGAAAATAAGTAGTTACTTCAAACTTCACATTCTACAACATTCAAATTGGAGGAAGTTCTGAATATTGAACCCTTAGTAAAGGGTGTGTTTGTTTTACAATTTTTTTTTCATTTAATTTGGACATTAAGTACTAAAAATGAGTTTCGGAGCGATAATTAGATTGTTCCTTGTGATTGAAAGATTATGAGTTTGAATACGAAAAATAATCTCTATATAAAAAGTATTGTGTACAATCAACTCTTATCATTACCCTCTCGAGGAGCCTTGGTACTAAGATTTACCCTTACATTAACTAACTTGAGTAGTCACCTTGTTAGTGAGGTATAATTTGGTCGGTCTTGTTTGAAAGGATTGGGGGGGTTCCAAAAATATATGCCGAGAGCAAAGAATATGGCAAGAAAATTCTAACCTTGTACTAAAAGTGAACCATGATATTAGTTCCTTTTTTTTGTTCCCTCATTGTACATACAATGAAGGGCATCCATTGGTGCTGTGCATGGCCCACGTAGATGTCATTTTGGTGCAATTGAAACACCAATAGGAAGCTGACCTTTATGTACCTAGGAATAAGCAAACTTAGGTGCAGGGTCAAGAGGCAATAATAACACCTTTCATACTATCATATAGATTAAATCTATTTCTTCTTCAAAGATTTTACTGAATATACCATCTCCCCTATAATTTTCTAGTTCCATCCCTATGGTACCTAAGAAATTGTTGGGTACTTGTTCAGGAATTTTAGCTTCAATAGGATTCAGAAAAAAGATACTACACGGAGGTCAATATCCCCTTTATGCTGCTTGAGCATTTACAGGCATAAAGATAGAGTGAGCCTTACTTGAATAACCAAAAAAATAAAAAGGATAGAATGATCGTGTCTTGATATTGAGTGAAAACAATCCAAAAGAGTACTAGGAATCGGGACTATAACAGGCTCAAGCATTTGATCAAATTTGGAAAGATGAGAGGCCTTTACAAATCTTATGCCTACCTAAATAGAGATACTTAGTGAAGATAGATTGGTCAACAAAAGCTTACAAAATTTTTGGAACCCTCTTTTTTATTGAAATAGCTATATATATGACATTGTTTTGAGCACTTTTATAGACAAATGTTTCCTGTTTTATTTTCTTTTCCCTATGAAGGCACATCAAATTTTGCAAGTACACTTCCTCCCAAACAGATATATAAACCAAGGGTTAAGTGTTTATCATTTTAAATGATATAATTTTGTATCGTTTTTTAATGAAATTATGTCGTTTTGACGTGTTTTTGATATTTTTTTACATTTTTTCTTTTTCATAAAAATAGGGGGGAAAAGAAAGTGGAGGAGAAAAAATGCGAAACATACCAAAACGACGTAGTTTTAATAAAAATAACATAAAGTTGTGTCATTTAAAATAACAAATATTTTTTCCATAAACCAAACAAGCACTTTGAAAAAATGTCAAGGGACACTTCATCACAAGGATTGAGACTTAACAACAGACACTTACCTGCATATATAACTAAATCAAACTAGCAAAAAAAAAAAAGAAAATAGAAAGAAAGGAAAATACAGTCATTGACGATTTTGGAAACTTCTAATTGTTACTTGGTATGGATTTACTCTCACATTACATTGTCAGTGTGTTCACTCTACACTTGGATATTTGTGTCAGTGCATGTTGAAGAGAAGTTATAGTGTATGGCTGCAGCTAGCGTGAGGATTATAGGAATCTCACAAGGCTGAAGTAGCAGCAGCAGCATGTGAGCTTCAAGGCTCAGCAAACGGACAAACTCATTCAAAGGCACATGTAATGTATGCATAAGAATCCGCGTGCGCATTCCACCGAGGAGTTCATGCACGTGCAAGTGTTTTTCTTCTTTTCTTTTTTTTATCATATATCAACACGAAACCTAGGCGTGCATGTGTTTTTTTCACATATCAACATGAAACCTAGGAGCTTGACTAGTTTTCATCCTTAAGTCCATTAAAGATGGTAGAAGTTAATTTTTACTCCACATAAGATCAAATAGTTAGTTCTTCTCACATTCTCTTTCTATATCTATACTTATATATGGAGAAAAATGTTTCACAAGTAAATAGAATTGTCTCCTAAAACCTAAAATGATGAGATTATTTTAGAGTTCCAAAATTTAGAAAGTATTGTATTTTTTTGAGAATTTTGTTTCTTTTTGCAACACGTATTTTACCAAAACGCTATGAATTTTTTTCTTAAATCTCAAAACAATATTATTTTTGGTCGTGGGAAATAATCTTTATCTCCCTTTATCTTATATATATATGGGGAGGGTTATATTTACAAATTTTTTATTTACAAACTACACTATATTCTCCCGGGAGAACATTAGGTTATACTATGTTCTCCCAGGAGTACACAGTGTAATTTGCAAAAATTTGTAAAAAAAATTTGTAAACGGATTATTCCCCTATATATATATATATATATATATATATATATATATATGAGATTAATATTTTTTGTGTTATAGAAGATAATTTTATCTCTTACACAAACATAAAAGTGTGAAGGACCCATGTAGAGCCATGTTAAGAGAAGAGAAGAGAAAAAAAAAAGAAAATATAAGTCTCTCACACTTTTATATATATGTAGAAAATAAAATTATCTCACATAACATGTAACACACACATATATATATATAACAATTTTTTTCTTATAATTTCATAAATATTTTTATTATCATTAGATCAAATTAAAATGACTCCAAGTCAGAGCCATTGATTTAATTTTTATGGAAAAAGATTATAAGGGAAAAATAGTTATAAGTATGTGATATAATCTCATATATATATATATATATATATATATATATATATATATATATATATATATTTTATGTGAGATTTTAATATATTTTATATATTAAAAGATTTCATATATTTTATATATAAAATAGAATTAATTCATCAATTTAATATTTACTAGTTGTCTTGTTAAGACTAAATATATAATATCACTATAGAAGAGATTGTCCCTGCTCTGTCTACTTCATTCCCAATTTAACAAATGAAGTCACTTTCTCGAGGAAGTTGGAGGCCACTCTTCTGTCAGAAACAGAGATGTCGGAGACCACTACTAGTGTTAGCAAGCGGCTGGCGGCAGGTACTAGAGATTCCTATTTTATTCTTGTTCCCATTTCTATTCAAACTTTTTTGCAGGAATTTTATGAATTTAATTCAAGGAATGACAGAAAGTTATGTTATTTTAAGAGATGTAGACACAGAAAATTTAAATTTTAAATTAAAAAAATCACTCAATTTCTCTCTCCCATAATTTCTGTTTTTCTGTGTCTATCTCTATCCTAAAATGATATAACGTATGTCATTTAAAATGACAAACACCAAACCCTTAATTTAAATGCTAAGAATTATACTACTATTTAGTAATTTATTATATTGTTCAATGATTTGAACAATATATGAAATATTAATTTTATTAAATAATGTGATAAATATTAAATGACTGTAACATTCTTTTAAATTATTATTATATCAAATTTAAAATTCAATTGCATGTATTATTTAGTGGTATGTCTTCCTTAATTTGGCACTTTACGATAATTCCTACTAGGATATGATTGCGTTGAATATAAGCTGAGCTGTCGTCGAATATTCACTACCTGCAAAAAGCATATTCAAGTCATAGGCAAATGTGATTGTTGCTTCAAAGAACGAAAAGACATACATTCGTTTATCCGAGTTTCTGCTATACATCAAGCGTATATAAAGTTTAAAATAAAAAATTATCTTCTAAAAGTATATAAGACTCGTATAAGGTTATACGAGAAAAAGAAAATTAAACTCTATATATTTTTACACAAAAATGTCTACATTGACTGCAAATAAATTATTTGTATTCGTTCTTAAAATAATATCATTTTGAAACTCAATATAAATAAATTATTTGCAGTTACTGAAAAAAATAAATTCATATTTTATATATATAAGAAATAATTTTATCTACGCTTACCTGACAAACTTTATTCCCTTATATCATATTATCAATTGCTAGAATTTCCGTATTCATAATGTGTAACTTTTGAAGCCTTCTTTAAGTTTTTTTGAGGAAATAGCCATAAGAAAAGAGGGTTGTCCTTTCTTCCAAAAAAAAAAAAAAAAGGAGGGTTGGAATCTGATGATTAATATGATGCTTAATTAGTATGTTTATTTTTTGCACCATTTTCTATCTTTTACCGTATTGCTGGTGTCTTTTCATTAGTTAGAGGACTATATTTAAAAGAAAGATTATCTGTCCCTAATGAAATTAACTGTCAATGGTAAAGTGGAACTATATTTGCTTCAATATAAAGAGTGCAGTCTTTATACTCATAATACATTCCAGAGCTGCAAATCATATTTGGCTGTACTGTGGAAAGAGATACTAGAAAGTAAGTATGCTTCCGAATCATGTTGCAGTTTATTGATTGCCTCCGATATCCGATTATTATAAATATTTGAAAAGTTTAATACGAAGCTATTAAAGTAAACTTTGTGTCACAGCTTGAGTTTTAAGTGAGAATTAAGTGGGGCAGCCACGTTGGTGTTAGCCTCGACTAATAACTTTGAAAATTTCATATAGATTGTGACTTGAATGAGATTGATTTTTTTTTTAATCTTTATTCATCCAATTCCCTCTGCGCGGAAGACATTCTTGTATTCTTTCTACAAAATTCGTTAAGGGACTTTGCACTGGCTAATTTAGCCACGGTTCAAAAACGTAGCTAAATAAACATAATAAATCATGTTTCAAATTTTTTGAAAACTAGCCACGTTTTGAAGCTATATAACCGTAGCTATTTTAGCACCAACTGAAATTTTTATCACTAGCTAAAATACTTTGCTGGCTCCGCCACTAGTGTTCGTGGTCTGGATTGGATCGATTTTGGAAGCAAAAATCATCCGATCCAATCTCTTCGGTTTGATCATGTGATCATCCATTCGGTTTTGATTTTTTTTCAAATCCGATCCAATCCAATTTTTTCCGGTTTGGATTGGATCGATTTTCGGTTTTTTGAAAATCCTAAAATTTATTTCATGATTATTGCGCAAATAACATCTTTTGTATATATTGGCTTTGTAAATTTTTTTTTTGAAATACAAAAGCATTAGTAAACTATAATATAATTTTTTTAATTTTGACAATGAGATATGAAGCGCTACAAAGATAAAATTTTGTTGATGAGATATGACTAGAATTTTTCTTGGGATTAGTTAATGGGTTAATGAGTCTTGGGTTTAGAAATTTTTAGGCTATGATTAGAGAAATACCCAAGTAGGTAGAGGAAAATTAATATATTGGATTTGTTTGGATTGGATCGGTTTTCATCAACCCATCCAAAAACCTATTCAATCCAATTAAAATTTGCGGTTTTTAATCGGTTTTCGATTTTTCGGTTATCGATTTTTCGGTTCGGTCACCGCGGTTTGAGTCGGTTTGGATCGGTTGATGAACACCCTATCCACCACCGGGTGAGATAATGGTTTAATTATTAATACGTATCAAATGGTCACTAATATAATCCATACCATATTTAACTATGAAATTTCATAAAAATAATATGTCAAGTTTAAATGCAGCTTAATTAGAATGTGCATGGGGTTGGGGTAAGTTGGAAACTTTGCATCTGTATTCATTGAATGAATTGACCTACCCAACCACTTTAAACCTCCATACTTATATCAATGTTCTTGATGAATGATGGTTCCTCACCAGATAAATCACACATTTACACGTCAAACTCAGGTGGAGAGAAGCAAGTGTGAATCTACATTGTGTGATGTGAGGGTATATATCCCCGCTGTTTGAAAAATCCCAATGCATACATGACTCGCCACTATATATCTCTTTGTATAAATAAAGGGAAAAGTTAATTGTATAGACAAAAGTCAGTTTAGAAACTTCAGAATTATATTATGAATAGTTGATGCAATGTGACCAAAGAAGAATGAGAAATAAAATAAAAAACTTAAATAGAGACATTTGTAACTTATCAAATATCTATATAAAATTTAAAGTAAATATTTTTTTTGGTCCTCAGCAAATTTCATGATGCTCGCTTTAGTCCCTAACAAATAAAAAAGCTATTTGTGATCCTTAAGAAATTCAAAATATATCATGAATAAAATGAGTTTGGTTAACATCACAATACTAAAATCCTCACACACTTATAGAAGTGAAATCATTGCCAATCTGCCATTCATTCTCTTATTCCTTTCTCTCTCCCTCACTATTTCCCCACAAATTAATGCCCGAAATTCTTTTGTATAGTCTGTGACACAATCAATTCCAAAAGAAAATTGCTCCCACAATAGCAAATTAACCTGCCCAACACAAGTGACTAAGAAATAAACTAGTTTTCCTCGTTTTTATTAGAACTAAAAAATAAGTTACTATAAAAAAAGAAGTTATTTGGAAATTGTGATTGGCAACAAAAAGAAAGAAGAAGAAATTTGGAAAAGGAGAGTAAAGTGCAATAAATACCACAATACAGAGTGACGTACAATAAAAGCTCAGTAAACTTCACACTTGTAGAACTACAATTATCATACATCGAATGAAAGATTTCTTCGAACTATTCCAGCATATAAATATGGGGTTAAAATAAACGGTTTTCTGAGCTTTCCTTTTCTTTTCTTTTTTTATAAATCAATGGCCCCACCATTTTTTTATCTCAGTAGGAATGCATTTATTTTCTCAAAGGAGAAAATCATTGCCCATAAATTTGAACGATGAAAATTACATTTCACAATAAAACTTCTACGAAATAATAACCGAATTAACAAATATTTTAAGAAAAAAATATTTCTCCGCTCAATGAAAATAACTTTATCTCCGGTGTGTTCAAAACGACATCGTTTTGAGATTATAAAATTAAAAAATTATAATGATAAAGACTAATATAACCCTGCAATATATTAAAATTACAAAAATACCTTGATTTCCGTCCCAAAGCGACGTCGTTTTAAACTCACCGGAGATAATTTATCTCCGTTGACCGGAGAAATCCTTTATCCATATTAAATTTGTAAATATTTTAGAGTAGATTAAAAGTGTATAAATTCCAGTGATAAAGACGTGTAACAAATATAAAATGGGTTATGTTTATCTCATTTTACATGAGATAAACATCTCTCCTACACACACAAAAAGGGTTGGGTCCCACCACTTTTTTTTTCTCTCTCCTCTTACATGTGGGTCCCACTTATACTTTTATTTCTACAACATGAGGTAATTCTTTTCCTACAACATAAGAAAAATATATCCCATATAAAATATACGAAAAGAAAGTAATTTACTCTACTTTCTTGTCATTGTACTTCTCTCATGCTGATATTAAAACAACGAAGTTGTTACTTTTGATATTGCCCACCATCATCTACATTCGTCTTTCAAGATAGAGGCTATGAAAATCGATCCTGCTAGCCCTCGAAAGCTCTTTTCTTTACGGGCATCAGGCACTTGTTCTTAAGTCAATGCGGTGTCTATGTTCATCTCATAGCCTGATTGTTTTTACGATTTCTCCAGCACAAACGACCAATTCAGCATCACGAGACAAGTTTCGATAAAGATTATATTTTCATATTTCATCAGCAGACAGATTAAAATACACTTGCACAAATAAGCGTTTAACCATATTTGACAAGTTGGCCAAACGAATTGTTCACAAGAAAAGAGAAGCACGAAGGGGCTACCTAGAATTAGCAAACACTGCCTCATTCCGATTCCCAAAAAGACCTAGATCTACATTTGAACAAACATTTTAGTATGACTTGTCGGATATTGCAAAGCAAGACAAACAAATAACTTCAATAAAACGTTCAACTTTGCTTTCATTTTACATTTAAAAGGGAGAAAACTTCACAACGCGGAAATGAAATATAGATATCATCATCAGTGGGTACTCAATTTTGGCTTTTCATAATAATTAAACGCCATCCAGTGAGCACCAAGAGCATAATATATGCGTTCGTAATTCCCCTCGTATATATGCACACGTAACAGTTATTGAAATTTTAATGAAAAACTCGACTGTCTTGAATTTATGAACAACTTCTACCATACATTTACCCTTTGGGTTTGATAAGCAACTTCAATACAACTCAACAGTTGTAAAATAGCATTTTGAACGTAGCATCCCTTCTACAATCTTGTTTTGCTACGTAGTAAATATGCATTAAGGGTCTTCAAGTTTGTATTCATTTTACAACACCATTACAAATTTTGAAGGCTTATGAGAAGTGAAAATAAGTCAAACATATATCTTGAAGCGGCCAAACCAAGGGCAGTCTGAAAAGCTAAACATCTCGCTAAAATGCAAAGCAGGCTTCTAAAGGAAGCCTCAACCCCTAGTTCTATTCAGCAGATTAAGAGCTACAACATGAAATGTAACAGTTAAAAAACATTGCATTATTACAATAATTTCTTTTTTCCATCACACCAAATCACAAGGTGAAAAAATCATGAAATAAGAACGAGTCAAGGGTCCAATCAAATGACAGTCATAAATCCAACTTACCTTCAATCAAAATCGTAAAAGAGATTTTTACCTCAACCTATCAATATCCATAGTAGTCAAAATCGACATCTTACCTTCAAGGAGGGAAACACTTAAACCAGTGATCATAATACAGATAAGATTCTACCTAAGATACAAAATTATATTCATTCATGGCCAACATGTATGTATGTATGAAGCAGGTTATTGTTACACCAGTGTCAAAATAAGAGATCTTACACTCATTCATGGCCATTGATCCACTTGTATCCAATTGTTCATATAACTAAAAAACAATCGTTAGATGTAAGTGGAATCGACACCCAAGAATAAGAGTATAACTTATACTGGTATAAAATGATCCTAACCCTATATATATTGGGGTAGAATTAACTTACATTGTAAGAACAAGATGTCATACACTTAGTAGTTATATGAGTTATTAGATACCAGTAGATTAATGGTTTTCATTGAATGTAAGACGTCTTATTTTCACACCGGTGTAGAGCCAAAGAACAAGGGTAGTGGCCAAACCAGTAGCAGCAGAGAAGAAGAAAAAAACTAGCCAAAACAGCAGTAGCGATAAAGAAGAGGGATTCAGCATGGCTCAAAATGAAGAAAAGGGGGGTTCGGATTCAGCCGAAGAGAAGAGGAATGCAGCAGCAGCATCACAAAGGTGGGCTAGGGTTCATGATTTTGACAACCATGTCAATAACCCATGGTGAATTAGAACTTAAATTTCTAGACACAGGAGGTAAATCAGGGTTGTCTCATGCAACTGAAGTAAACAAGAGGTTTGTACCTCAACTTATCTATGTCCATGGTGCTTTGGAACTTTGATTTCTATACACAGGAAGCAAATCACAGTTTCATCAAGCAATCAAAGTATCAATATTCTGGTAGACGTTATATTTTCTACGCCTACTTTTTGACAAAGCAAGTATAATTAATTATCCTTTTTTTAATTGAAGGAAGAAAAGAGCGAATATGCAGGAGGTAATGGATATCTACCAAAGAAGTTAAGATTGAGAAACAGTGAGCAACAGCACTTTTCAGATCCCAAAATAAAAAGCTTTTAAGACTGCAAAAAGGCCTACCAAGTATGAGGATAATCAAGATAAGAAAATAGACATAATATACTGCAACTTACCTTCCAGTCCACCAAAGTCACCTATTTTATTTGAGGATAATCAGCTACAAACAAGTCCATTATCATTATGATTAAGCCAAATTCATCTTTTACTTCAGAAGCAGGATTTGCGTTGAAAATTTAACACCCATAAAACCCAACACGAATGAAAAATTTGGTGTTCTGGAACATAAACATGCAACAATGTGCAAGTTTGAAAAGAATGCAGACCATTCAAAAGGAGGTCAAAAAACCATGTTGCCATCCGAAACATTATGAAACTAAACTGCTTCAGCCAATAATTGATATAAATGAAGTATTTTGAAAGTGATAATCAAAGTCCTCACACGTCCACTCAAGGGTAAAGATTTTCTTTTGAAGTAAGTGACAAATAGATCCTTTGAGAAAAGAGGAAATAGAGGAACAAAAGAAAGAAAATGTGCAACTTAATGCACAACAGAGAAAGCACAGCACACAAATATGGTTGAAAGCAGAGAAGACAGTCCGTGTACTGGCGAAGAAAAGTTCTCCACACATCTCAAAGTCAGTTTTAGATAAGCATGACCATGACAAAAGAGGATTGGAAAACCTCGGTTAAAATGGAAAAACAGCCTTGAGAAAAGAGTTCTCTCTGTTGTGCTTTTCCTTAGCAAGAATGGAGAAAAGAAAAGCTGCATCAGGTTCCTATTTGAGGAATTATACCACATAAAAACATTTCTCAAAATGTGGGAACTTTACAAGAAGGTCAAAATCAAACTTAAATCAAAAGCATTTGTTTTCTCCCTTTTAATTTACACTGATTTCATTATTGGTGCATGTTTACATAATTATGGCTGTCAAACCTGCAAAATAACCACAAAATTAGGTATACATACTATTAACAGAATCAAAACCAAAAACTTGATAAATTGATTTCTAACCAATATTGAAGACAAAAAGCACATAGCATATTATGCACGTTTCATTTCAATCATTCTGTGTTCAAAAAGGAATGAAAGATCAAGTATGTAAGAAATAAATAAAAAAATTAAAAACAAGAGAAAATAATATCCAATAACCATAAAAAACACAATCAAGCAACTCTTGAATACCAAATTTAAGAACAATGGTTCACATAAACAAAGTTCAACGTATAATTAGCTCAGCACCCGAACTCCTCATAATACTGTTAAAACTATAATTTACAAAACAAAAACATAGGACTTTTTGAAGATAATTTAAAAGTCAAAATACTACAATATTTTGAAATGGTACTAAAGATGAAAAAGTAGGTGGCGAAAACAGAACTCCTTTTGGTAATTTAAATATTCTGATCATTGTAGTAAGTAACATTTCATTATAAAACTGCCAATTGCATCAGCTCCTTAAACTTCAGAAGAATCACCAGGCCAGTAATAAAAGACTGATGCACTTATGTGGAATCTGCAAAAGGAATAAAAAGAAGGGTCCAAAAACCAAACTTCAGTAAAATTGGTGAGAGCTATTGAAAGTCAAACACCAAGCTCAAAATGATTTGACAATTCAACATGCTGGGAATATCACAAAGTTGTTTTACAAAGCTTTTTTTTAATAAAAAATTAAAAACTGTGTTGCAAACATTATCCAACAACAATTGAAGACCACTGACCAACTAAATATAGGGCAGCAAAAATAACGTTTCAGTGAGAAGAAACCACGGTAGATTATTTTCCATAAGTCTTAGTAATGAACTAAACAGGCCATAAACATTAATTGGAATTTAATAAATGAGTAAAACTTGATCTGTTCCTCATCGCACATGAAAGAGAGAACATAATAAGTACATTAATGTTGGTGCAAAGACTAGCGGTATATACAGAAAGAAAAATATCTGAACAACAAAGCCTACACAGAATCGAACAGAAACTAAAAGCAACATTTTAACAGAGTGGCTTCCAAAAAAGCACACCATTATATGCAATAAACTCAAAAGATTCATTGATTCATTTACTCCCAGAATTTCAGGTCACAAATAATGCCAAATCTCCTCTATTCTCGTGAAATTGACAAACAGATATCCGGAGAGGGTTAGACACAAAGCCCACTGTTACATACACAAGGGGCTACATTAATCAGTCTTTTTGCCAATCTCTACAAAATTAACACTGCTAGTCACCCTAATTGCCAATATCCAAAACTTAAGTAAACATTTATCAGCATTTTGTTTCTATAGTCAAAATTCAAAATTTTCAATCAAATTATAGCTTAAATAACATTTCTTCTATGATCTGAATGTATGCTACTTTGATATTTGATCTAAAGTAATAAAGCTATATGTTTTAAAAAAAAAAAAAAAAAAGCTACCAAAAAATTGATACTACTAAACTCACAAAAGTTGCAACTATTTTAAAAAAAAGTCCTCCAAATCACACATGAACCAATCAGAAAATAGGAACTCCAACAGACAAAACATACTAACAAGCCCATAACCGCTCCACAAAGGAGGAGAGAAAAGATGGGAGAGGAGCAACCACAAAGGAACAATGAACATGGAAAAGAGAAATCAAGGAACTACTGCTTGTTTAATTCAAAAAAAAAAAAGGCAAGGCATAAACAAGAGTGCTGATGAGAGAAAATCCACATAGATCATCTCTGTCCAACTCCAATGCTGGCATGTTCCCTGTCCACTATCATTCTTCATCCTCAGATACTTCGAACTCCTTATGTACCTCATTCATCTACCTTACTTTCCAAAATGATTATGTACTTTCACATCATTTCATCACCTTTCACATCTTCGTCATCTAACATAATAGTTTTATACTCTATGTACAGCAACACTGATGGAAACAACTACAGTCAGATATAACAAATATGAGCGGACAGCAAAACACTATGTTCCTGACAGACAAATACAAATTCTAGAGCGCAACAAGAACAGGGAACGAAACTGGAACTCAGCAAGGCAAAAGGAAAAAAGAGTCAACAATTTTAGCTCATGCTATGCAATCAATGTATCCTATATAACACCCTTGAAAACTTAGTATTAAAATCACCCCGATCAGACCATAAAAAACTATCTTGCTTTCACTTTGTCTAAAATCATCCCTGTTTCTCACTATAAGTAAAAAAAAAAAGTATAGTACCCAATAGATAGAAAAACAAGCTAAAGAGGAAAAGAAGCTAATGTTTTCAGGAAAGAATACGAACATATACACCAATCCATACCTGCCACGTACCTAGTGCCCAATGTAAGGTGGAACGCCACCATATTGGCCTCTTCCAGAGCCACCCTGCCCTATCTGCTGATTCGGATATGCCGCCTGCAATCCTACCTGATTCCCATATCCTCCAATAACACCGGGGCTTATATTTGGCTGCACATTGTAACCACCCTGCACTCCATGCCCCGCAGCTGGAACAACGGGATTAACCGCCGCACTTGTTCCGAGACTCCCCAACAAATTAGTAAGCCCCAATGTACCCTGGGACGCAAGCAGTGCAGTCAGCGCTTGCCCGAGAGCTGGATTCAGAGCCTGCGCAGCAGTAGCTGACTGATTAAACCCGATTGCTGGTCCAGCCGGAGCCATCAAGTGCCCCACCGGTTGGGCAACACCACCACCACTACCACCAACAAAACCAGCACTATCATTTCTCTGAAATTGGGGCCTCTGACTCTGAGGATTCACGAGCTGCTGCAACTTCCCCTGCTTGGGACCATCAATTGCCCTTTGGCAGTGCAAAATATGGCCCTCGAATTCCTTGTGAGGCTCCTCCAAGGCCCTCTTCGCACTCTCCGCACTCTTGTAAACGAACAAGCAGAACCCTTTCGGTTTTCCAGTGACCTTATCAAGCCCCAACGGCCCTTCCTCGATCTCACCGAACCGCGAAAAGAAAGCAAACAGCTTCTGCGGGTCCAATTCCGCCCCAACGTTGCTCACATAGATCTTCCTCTGCGTGTACTCCGAAACTCCAGCCGAAAAAGCTGGTTGCGCCGGCTGCTGCAGCTGTGGCACCGCGGCAACCGGCTGCTGCTGGACCGGGCCGATCGATGCCAGCTGGCACGCCGTCATGCGGTTGCCGATCTTCTTCTGCGGCTCCTTGAGGGCCTTCCGCGCGCCGCGGCGCGTCTTGAAGAGGATGAAACCGTAGCCCTTGGACTTTCCGGAGACCTTGTCTGTCACCGCCTTGCAGTCCTCGATCTCGCCGTACTGGCTGAAAGCGTTGATTAGTGTTGCGGCGGTGGTGTCCCATCCGAGGCCGTGCACGAAGATCTTCCGGTGGACGGCGTCCCCGTCGGCGACCTTGCGGATCCGATCCGCCACGTCACGGTGCTTGGTCGCCGCCTCGCATAGTAGGTTCATGATTTGTTCCTTGCCGAAGGGTTCTATAAGCTTCTGAATCGGTTCCTCGTCTTCTTCTTGTTGTTGCTGTTGTTGTTCATCATCTTGTTGTTGTTCTTCATCTTCTTCTTCCTCTTGTTCGACCTCTACTTCTTCTTCGACTTCTTCGTATTCTTCTTCAGCTGCATTGTCATGTTCAGGTTCCAATTGAGGTTGAGGTTGAGATTGATGCTGCTTCAGTGGGGGTTCAGCGGTTTCAGTGGATTTCGGTGCGAGCTTTCGCTTCTTCCCCATGCTCGATTAGGGTTTCAGATTTCAGAATCAATCACAATTAGCGTACCAGACCACACTGTAACATATTTTTTATTTATTATATCACCATGCTAGCGTTTTCTTAACTACTTTTTTTAGTGTCTCACAATATCTACAAATTCCTTTCAGTTTCTAGCTATTAAAAGGATCCAATTGGGGCAAAAAAATTAATTTATTGTTTTTTTAATAAAAAATTATGAATAAGTAGTTGTTTTGAAATTAATTATGAAAATATAGCAGTTAAACATGCCCCATAAGGGCGTGACCGGTTGGAGAGAGACACGCCCAATGTTGGGTGTGACCGAGGAGAGAGACACGCCCAATGTTGGGCGTGTTTCACCATGTGCTGCCACGTGGCACAAAAGCCAACAGTTTGACCATGAAACTTTGGAAGTCCATAACTTTTGACTCGGGTATCCGAATTAGGTAATTTTTTTTTTGAATCCACATAACTTTTCGAGATCTACGTAATGACACCTCATTTGGCATATTTTGTCTCTCACAAAAAAATTGAATTTACAATAATAATACCATAAGATCGTTTAAACAAAAATTAATGGACAGAAAACCACTGTTATGATTAGAAACATTCATAATAAAGATACTTATGATTATGGTAAGTTATGATAAGGTTAATTATGTATGTTATTGAGATATATATTAAAATTTTGAGTGAAGAATTTTATGAAATTTATAATTAATAAAAGTTAACATCTGTCGGTGACAGAATATCAAATAATTTATATTAAAAAGTTAAGTGAGTGCTTTTCGTTTTATTTTGATTTTTAAGTTTTTGTTCGTGATTATAAAAATGTCAGATTATTTTTAGTAATAATTAAAAGGTAACAAAGTCATGTCATTTTTAATAATTATGGTATCATTGTTGTAAATTCAATTTTTTTTGTAAGAGACAAAATAGGTCAAATTAGGTGTCATTACGTAGATCTCGAAAAGTTATGTGGAATCAAAAAAAAATTACCTAATTCGGATACCCGAGTCAAAAGTTATGGACTTCCAAAGTTTTACGGTCAAATTATTGACTTTTGTGACACGTGGCAGCACCTGGTGAAACACGCCCAACATTGGGTGTGTCTCTCTCCTCGGTCACGCCCAACATTAGGCGTGTCTCTCTCCAACTTGGTCACGCCCCATGTGGGCGTGAGTCACGCTTAGGTCACGCCCAACATTGGGCGTGTCTCTCTCCAACCGGTCACGCCCCCATGAGGCGTGTTTGACGATTATATTTTCGTAATTAATTTCAAAACGACTACTTATTCGTAATTTTTTTATTAAAAAAGCAATAAATTAATTTTTTTGCCATCCAATTGGTCCCTGAAATAACAAAAAAGGGGTCACGTTAGTCCTTCTATGAAGTCCACCGTAACAGCCAAACTAACGGTGCCTATATGGCACGTTAGTGTGCTGACAGAGCTTGGATGTGGGACAGCATGGAAGAAGAGACGACGTAGTTTAAGTACCTTTTAATTTTTTCTTTTCTTTTCTTTCTTCTTCTTCGTTCTTTCTTCTTAACAGACTCAGTGAAACTTCACCCATTTCCTGATTTCTAATCTCCTTCTGGAACAGCAGCAGTGGAACACTAGCAGCACAAACTTACCTTTCTCTTCCTTTCCTCAAGAGCTTCTTCGTTCAATAGCTTAACTTAGCATCTTCTATCCTTCCTTCTAAAAAAATGGGGATTTAAACAATGCTTGCTCAATGTTTTTTTATGCTGATTCAAACCGAACCAGTTTTAGTGGTTTCATTCAGGAAATCGGCGAACTGAATTAGTTTTATTTTTTTGAACTGATTTTAGTTCTGAACTAGTTGAGGACCAATTATAAGAGGAAAAAAATACTAATAGTTGAAGACTAGTTCGCTTGGTTCTCTGAACAGGTTTAAACGAAATAGTTCGATAATAGTTATACTTAATAAGTGCATTCTCCTTATGTATTAATATTATTATACTTGCATACGGGTAATAGTTAATATTACTAAGTACTCCAGCTTTGTTGATTACTTTGTACTTCAATCTGATTCAACATACATGCATTTTATAACATTACATATTTATGTTTGTAATGATCATGACTCTATTCTTTACCTTCCTTGTTTATTGATCTTTTTGTCAAGCTAATGATGTGATTTCGTGTGAGATGACTATTGAATAATATTAGTTTTAGAATGTAACGAAATAATGAAACTAATATGACTGTATTAGTTTCCATTTTTCAAAGTATCAGTCAACTTGTAGAGTTGCTTTACTATCTTATATTGCAAATAATCACAGAATTATCACTACTTGCATTTTACCCTTTTATTTTAACAATAGAAGAGAGTAGCTGGTTGACACTTATCTGTTGGAAAATTACTGCCTATATTTAATAGTGATTGTGTACAATAATGGCGCATTTTTTCCTGGTGCAATTTAAATCAGACGCAGGTTCCCTTGTTGAAAGTGACCATTCTCTTTTCTATCTCTCAGTGTATCACTGTAACTGTTTTAACTCTTAGATTATACAAGGTATTCTTTGAAATTCAAATTCAACTAGTAAATAGTTCCATTTTCAAGCCTAGTTTAGCTTTCCATAGTTTCAGCTAAGAGCTGTAAGACCTTGGGTGATTGCCCTGATTCATTGTAGTGAATTTAGCATTCAAAGAACTTTCAGCAAGGAAATGAAATCTTATATCATGATATATCGACCATGCTTCTATATGGAACAAATTAACCTTACTCATTTTAGGCCAACAAAGATGAACTACTGCTTACTGAAAATCAAAAGTTAGGTTACCCAATGATAGAACTTAAGCAATTTAAACCTATAGCATGTTTGGGAAACAAAGCGGCTACAAACAGAAATTACATTTCAACCAACCAGAATGGTAAGTGAAAAAACACATGCTCTGAAAAAAACTGGTATACAAGCCGTCATAGTTTTATAATGATATCACCTTACTTCCTCCATGTACAATCATTGAAGAAGCATTAGGTTTTTGCTGTCAGCTGGGTGAAGAAAGCTGAAGATATAGAGGCGAAAAAAAATAAACAAGCATGGAGTGCTTGTTTCCACCAACCCATATCATAACCAAAATAATCATTATCTGCACAAAATAAGACTTTCAATACATAACAGTTATATTGTATTTACATGACCTCCCTCCGAGCCTGTGTCAGGGATGATGCAATGCAACCTGTTTTTGAGTTTGATTGCAACCATCGCATCCCCACTGATCTCTGCTGTGAAAGATCTCGACTGAATTTTAAATAGCCAAATGGGAAAGGAAACATGAAACTCCAGCATTTTTAGCTTCATTCATTAAGGATTTGAATGGCTATATATATATATATATATATATATATATATATATATATATATATATATATATATAGTACTATATGTCTATGTGACCATGAATGTCTAAGAAATGGTATAACAGACCTGATAGCTTAGGGACAGCTCTCCAGCAGCATTGCCCATTAGTGAGGATGAAGTTAATGAGCTTCTTATCTTCCTCTGCAGTCCATGGCCCCTTCTTCAACCCAACTTTGTCACAGTATGATTGCCTTCCTATGTTTTTTTAATTAAAACAGAAATGCCACAATCCTATAGAGAGGGCATGTGACCTCCACCACCGGAGTCACATGCCACCTCATCTGGAGCCAAAGGAAACCGAGATTGATCCACGTTATGGTGTTGAGATTTTGTTTTTTTTTTAATGTAGATTTTGAACCTTCAGGTCAATAAGGAAAAAAAAGAGTTTCTTAAGTGGCTCAAGGGAGATTGTCCCAGAAAGAGATGTTGCTGCTGTTCCAGAAAGAGATCAGAAACCAGGAAATGGGTGAAAGAAAGAAGAAGAAGAAAGAAAAAAATATATATTAAAAAGTAACTAAATGACTTCGTTTCTTTTTCCACGCTTCCCACATCCAAGCCGCGTCAGCACACTAACGTGCCACATGGGCACCGTTAGTTTGGCTGTTACAGTGGACTTCACAGAAGGACTAACGTGGCCCTTTTTTTGTTATTTCAGGGACCAATTTGGTCCTTTTTAATTGCCAGGGACTGAAAAGGCCTTCGTGGAAAAAGGATATTTACTCTTTTCTTAATGAATGATGTGGTTAATTAGTGTATTTTAAAAACAAAATAAATTATATATAAAATTAAGGGGAAAATGTTTGCAATTTTAAATGACACAACTTACATCCTTTCACTCTCACAAAGAGGTGGGACCCACACTTTTATTTTTTTTTGTCCACTATCTCTCCTCCTTTATCTATCTCTTTCTCTCACTTAAAATGACACAACCTTACATCCTTTAAAATGACACACATTTTACCCTAAAATTAAAGATTAATGTTTATCACTTATAGATATAAAGTTACGGGAAAATATTTTTGTAGTTATTGCAGATAAGTTATTTACATTTATTACATTTATTCCCAAAATGATATTATTTTGCGATTGAAATATTAAAAGATTATAATTATAAAGACTAGCATAACCTTAAAATAAATTAAAATTACAAAAACACTATGATTCTCGCACCAAAACGACGTCGTATTGGGCTTACTGCAGATAACTTAACTTATCTGCAGTGACTGCAGAAAAAAATGAACCTATAAAATTATGTGAATTTTTTTTTTTTGGAGTTACCCAACCCTAATTATCTCTTTGAGACGAGTTGGCTCCCTCCGGTATCCCCACGAGCTTCGACTCTTTGAGCTGGCTATGGGAATAATCCGGAGTACGGGGGAACAGTGATGGCTAAAGGTTCAGCCCCCTCCCCAAGAATTGAAATTTATATGAAAAGAAGAGTGAGAGAAAAAATATAAATTCCACATATTAATAAAGGTAATATTTTTCTTATGTTACATGATAAAAGTATTATCTTATACCCAAATAAATAGGAGAGAGAAAAGAGTTGGAGGTGAGGAAAAAACATTTGTGACTCATTTGAAAAAGGGTTCGCTTTTTCTGCAGTTACTGCAGATAAGTTATCTGCAGTAAGCCCAATACGACGTCGTTTTGGACGGAAATCGTAGTGTTTTTGTAATTTTAATTTATTTCAAAGTTATAATAGTCTTTATATTTATAATTTTTTAAGATTTCAATACCAAAACGATGTCATTTTGGAAATAAATGCAGATAACTTATCTGCTGCATTAACTGCAGAAACATTTTTCCCTTTGAAAAATATGGAGACTACTTTTATATTATGTAGAAGATAAAATATTTCTTATAACAAAAAATACTAATCTCATAAAATTAAGGGTAAACTTCCTAATTTTTTTTAATCATTTATCTTCCTCTTTTTCTTTTTTTTAATCCTCGCATACTTGAATACCATTGAATTTAATTTATTTTTTTAAGTATATGTTTCGATGAAAATTTTAGAGTGAAGAGAGGAAAAAAGTTATAGTTTTAAAATGAGACTCTCATATAATGATTATAATATTCAATGAGATGATTAAAAGAATTTATAAGAATTTATTATTTTATTTCTTTCATTTTAAAATAGGAAAAATACTTTTAAATTATGAAGCAAAATCTCATTTCAGAATACCACCGAGTGGGTGGTATTCTTCGATTCCCACCCAGTGGAAAAAAATTCCAATATTTTATGGACAAAAATAGTCTATCGATTTCCTCAGCTCATTGCTCTCCACGAGATAGAAGAAGCACGAATCACAATCAAAATAGTAAGAACAAAAAAAAACTTCAAAAAGACAACATCAGACAGATCATAGCTATCAAACTGAATGAATTCTACAGCATAGCTTAGCATCTGAGTGCAAAGCAAGCAAAAATAGCATCAGACAGATCAAATAGTTCCAAAAATCAACAAAGAATCCTGAACCAAAAATATAAGCAAAAAAAGAAAGAATCGAAGTGGAAAAAGTAGGGTGAAAAAGCAAGGAGAATCACAATGTTAAAGAGTGACGAGTTAGGAGCGATGCCGAACTTAAAGCGAAGTAAGGAGAGTGAGAGAAACGGGAAAATGGCGACATATGTAGAGAGAGAAAGAAAGAAAGAAAAAAAGAGCGAGAAGAAAGAGGGTCGTGGTAGTAATAGTGGTGAGGACACAAAGAATGATGGCTAAGGTTAGTTTTGTGAAATCTCTCCACATTCCCAGCAATATTTGATGATCAACCAAACATAGAATCAGCAACTTTAGCAAATATTCCTGGTAATATTTTGACCTATCAAAAAAAATATTGGTAACTATAATAACACACCGGTAAAATGAGAAATTAGGATTTTTGCCATGTTTAAAAGAGATTAATTAGATAATAATTTTA
The DNA here is from genome assembly GCF_033153095.1 of Gastrolobium bilobum. Taxonomy (NCBI): domain Eukaryota; kingdom Viridiplantae; phylum Streptophyta; class Magnoliopsida; order Fabales; family Fabaceae; genus Gastrolobium; species Gastrolobium bilobum. Next base: position 47,720 of record NW_026896548.1, read on the forward strand.
ATTAATGATAATAAAATCACTTTTCAGATAAAAGTGAAATTTCAATAATTTTAGGTAGAATACGGTGATTTTACAGTTACCGAAAAAATTTAAACGAGATAATGAGAAAATATCTCATGAGTTTAGTAAATGTTAAAATTTCATGATAGATGAGTATAATAACCCTAACCTGTAGATTGTGAATTTACGAGTTTATTAAGGAATAATCATAATTAATAAAAAATTAATTTGATGAGAGGTCTAATTAAGTAAATTGAAATCCCTTGTGAAAAAAGAATTAAAATCACCTTTTTGTAAAAAAGTGTGAATAGTGACAGTTACCACAAAAAATAGTTTAAGTTAATGTGTCAAGTTTGAAAGAAAGTTAATTGAGCAAGGTAGATAAGTTTATACCTACTTGAATAGTGAAACTCACTTAAAACACCAAAATACTTTCATTCTCTCCTTCTCTCTCGCGGATTGCCTTCTTTCACAATCAATGAAGGTTGTTTCTTCTCCTCTCCATTGTGCTTCACTCAACCATCCAAGAAGCCAGAGAAAACGCTAACCCACCTTCATCCTCTATTATACCCTCTTGGAGAATAGTTAGAGTTGAAAGATTTGGAGGAGAAAACTCACTCAAAGAGCTGCTATTTTTTCGGACTTGGAGCTTGGGGAAGGGTTGAACCTTTGTTGGAGCTTGGGTTGCCTCCTATTTTGTGGATTGGAGCCCCAAGGTAAATACCATATCCTCTATTGTGTTTTATGGAAAGTGTCAAATCAAGGCTATGTAAATGGAGTTTTGAGTATGAAAGATTAGGGATTTTATAGATTAAAGATTGCTCATGTGTTTAGAACTGGTTGGGGTGTTGAGGAGATGATAAAACGAGCTTCGAGAAAGTATCTCATTCCTTCTTTATGCAGCAAGATGCTGTCAAATGTTGTTGTACAGGGGGATTCAAATCCTCTCATAAGAGATTCGAATCCCTACTGTCAAAATGCTTAAATTCAGCTTCTGTCTCAAAAATTTCATGAAGGATTGGAATCCCTAAATGAAGGATTGGAATCCCTAATGCAGCATAAACATGGTTTAGTAAAATGATCATATCTTGAGCTGCAGAGCTCTAAATTTGGTGGAGTTTGAACATATGTGAAGATAACACATAAATCTATAACCCCATGAAATATTAGAGCCAATTGTTGAGTAAATTATTGTTCTATGGTTAAGAACAAAGCTAGTTGACAAAATTAAACTGATTAAATAATTAGACAAAAGATAATGTTGAATTGAATGTGATAAATGAGTATATATACTAATTGTCTTCACATCTTGAAAATAGGTTGTGACATTGTGATAGATTATAGTTGTGACCCCTTGAATACTAGGAGTACATTTGAGGACGTTGTTTGATTGGTAAGCTTTTGTCCTTGGGGTTAATCCCACATTTGTTCCACCAGCCTCCGAGAGAGGATGGTTCTTTCATGTGGTATATTGAAAATGAAATGTTATTTGATGCATGCATATGTATGTATGTTTTTGTGCCACAAAAGACGACTTTCCTTGTGTGGGCATGCCCTTCTTATATGTTGCATGAGACAGCTTTCCTCATGGATCGTATGACACAAGACGACTTCCTTGTGCGGGGTATGTCTGTTGTGTGTGCATAAGACGACTTTCCTTATGCTTAGTATGTCGCAAGGCAACTTTTTCTTGCATAATGCATACATATTATGTTCTTTGACTAATAAGATTCAGTATTGCACACATGCATCAATATATATATATTTGTTGCACATATATATTGATTTTATATTGTGGTTATGCCTGAAGTGAACCCAGGGGTGGAGAAGCCCTCCAAGGATCCCTAATTTATTGAGATAATTATCTCACCCCAAGTTATAGGGATTACCATTTCAGGTACAGCAGCTGATGGTGTTGAAGCATCGTACAACAGGAGGCTGAGAGAGGGATATTATTTGACATGATATTCATGATTTTGACTAACATTTTGGGAGTTTTACTATCTTTTGAGATGTATATTGTAACACCCCGTATATATCCGGTAATGTTATCGTAATATCGTATTAAGCTGCGCTTAATTAAAATGCGGAATTACTTTTTCTTTTCAATTATGATGCCATTAACATTACCAACTTGTTTAATAATCAATTAAGAAAACATCGCCTGTATGTAATTGCAATAAAACAGCTAACTGAAATACCTCATAACATAGATAAAATAAGTATGGCTCTAGTCACGGAACTACAACAATGTAGACCGGACCATCTAACAGTTTATACAACTCCAATCTAAAAAGTACTAACAGAGAGTGTCATGGACAATCCCCATGCTCACTCAAATAAGGCAACATGCCCAACATCAGTCTCAACAACAACATAATGATAAAAGGCATAAAATATAATCAGCATCAATATCCAGTCATGCTAACAAATAAGCAGAAACAACATAATCAGCTAAGCTCCGGCCTCCTGCCGCCTGAGGCATCAGTACCCATACTACCTGATCCTGAAATATTCCCCAGACGTGGGGTAAGATCTCTAATCTAGAAATCTCAGTAAGTCAGTGAGTCCTCAAGGATCTTCCACCCTAAGCTCACTTACATGTGCAATATTAGTTCAAAAGCAGTTTATCATTTATCATTTCTAAAACAATGCAATGCAGCAGATAATCATGCTATGTGTGTCAATACTAATCTACTGGCCAGAGACAGTGCATGTATACGTCTATCACCTACACACTGTGCAAGTACCACTTGCATTCACCCCGGTACACCGTCTTGTATGGCGCTACATACTCAGGCTTCCCGTCAAGATGAAACAACACATGCATATTAAAAGCCATTACATGTAAAGTTCAATCAACATATCAAATATCCAAAAGCATGTACACAACATGCATAAACCATACCCCCATGGGACATGGTGGAACCACAACATGGCTAAACCGAGGACACGAAAGCTTACCTCTAAGCCAGCTATCCAATGCCACAAGCTCAAAGTCCAATCACAGCAGGTCACAATCTGATATGGACCAAATATAAATCAATAGACATGTACCACATGCATACAAATTAAAGACAACGCCATTTCATTGCGTTTTCAAGTTTTAAAGCTTCTAACAAAGCCACAAGCCCTTAATCCCATGATTTTGGCTTAGTCCATTAAATACAGAAGTTCAACTTCATCAAACTAGGGTCCACAAACCCCCAATAGCCTACTGTACACACATCACAACTACTGTTCTGCAAAATCCCAGAATATCCGGATATTCCTCGGGACCATATCCAGATATTCAATATCCGGACATCCAGAATCCCATATCCGGATACTCAAAACCCATATCCGGATATTCATCGGGCACATATCCGGATATTTCACGACAGAATGCAGAAAATGCATTTCGTGAAGATATCCTTCCAAGGTTGGGTTTTTAACGATTTAAAGCACCTAAACATGCATTTCTAGGTGTGTTCAACATTACCCAACAACAAGTTATCATCTTTAAGCCTTAACATGCATCAAGCTTTCATTTTTAAACTTAAAGACTCAAGATCAAAGGTGATGAAGCTTACCAAAGCTCAAACTTAGAAAAGGGTGCTCTTGGAGCTCACACAACAGCTCCAATGTTCTGTCTCTCACTGTACACGAAAATAGTGCACAAAGGTGGTTCTTTTACACAACAAGGAAGCTCCTTGAAGCTTCAAAACACCTAAGGAAAGCTCCCTCCTTCCCAAAACATGAAAACAGCAAGCTCACCCTCTCAAGACAGAAGCCAAACTCAGAAATGAAGTCTCTTTCTCACTCACAAGGATTGTTCACACTCACCCAATGTGTTTACAAGAGAAAAAGTGAAGAATCAAGGAAGAAAAGGCCTTGAACCTCAAGAAAAGGAAGGAGAAAACCCAAAGGCTGTGTTTCTAGTCAGCCACCAACACAACTCACGTAGCAAAATCTGGTATCTAGGGCAATGTGCCCTTAATAAGGGTATTTATAGCCCAAACGCACTTAAACACACAGTATTAACTTTAATTGCTACGCTTAGCATTTTAATCCCAAACTTTGAAATCTGAAACTACACAATTTTCTGAGATTTATCATATTTTTCTTATAATTTTCTGAGCACTTTTCCGGTACGCGCTTTTCCAAGCCAGTACCGGTTTCTAGCATCAGTTCTCATTATTTGACTTGAAACTCGTTTTACAAGTCCTACATATCATTCTAGTAATTATCATGCACTTACCTTAATTTTCTGGGACACTTTTTTGGTACTCATTTATACCGACTAGCAGAACCGGTATCTGCACTTTTCTTTCGAAAAACGACTTTCAGCATTATTACTCACTTACTATCATTATTAAAGCCTCATAATAATTATTAGGGTCAATTATGGAATCATTTCCTATTTTCTCATAATTTATTAATTAAATTCCTTAATTAACGGTGCGGGTTCTTACATATATGTCATGTTATTCTTTTGGATTGCATAGGAGATGTCTATGCCATATTGATAGTTTATCTATGTTGTTAGAAATGTATGCATAAGTCTATGTTACTTATTTAATTTCACCTCTTTTGTTTATTTGATGTAATCATGTAAGTAACATTATAGGCATTATTTTGAGACATGATGGTTATGAGATAGCCTGGACCATGGACGGCTGGGCAATATGATTTTTGCATGTATGTTTATTTGAGCACAATGTGTAAGAATCATGTATAGATTCTATGTTGGACTAGTGGATCATATTAAATTGTTAATCAAGTTGAAATTATCATGGTGAGAACTATCCCCAGTGGTCCAAAATACCGTCCATTTTATTTTGTCCAAAGAAACGTTAAAGAATTGCAATACATACGGAAAAAGAAAAAGTTTATTCACATTTCATATAAGAACTAAAAGTGAATTTACAGTTGAGCTTCCGAAATTAATTATTTAAACATATTGCACTTAATATCATATGTATGTTAATACACCGGATGCACATGAGGTGTTACAATGAGCAAATTCATGGTTTGAGTTCAACACACATATTTGAATAAAATGCTAAGTCTTAGCTAGAAATTAAGTGGAAAAGTGCAAGAAATGAGTAAGTTACCAAAGATATTGTGGGCCTAAATTGATACAAGTTCAAGTGACTTAAATTAAGTTATCAAGTCACCAAAAAGCCAAAACACATCAGCCCACTATTCCTTTTTCTTCTCCAAACTTGAACTCACCATTGAAAAGAGAGAGAAAGGGAGAAACTTAAAAACTCCATATCTTGACCTACACACCACCAAATTAAGTAATTTCAAAGCCAAACATGCTTGGAAACTTGCAAGAAATCTATTCCTACCATTATTTTCGTGTGGGGTGCTATGCGAAGAGAGATCCATTCCTCTAAAGATTTTGGATTCATGGAGATTTTGAGAGTTTGAGAGTATTGTGAGCTCACCCAAGCTTGGGGTTGTCCTCTCTAAGAATCCCAAGAAGATTTGTGGTAAGAAATCACTCTTCTTTTGATGATTTGTATGATAGTAAAAAATACTAGGTTTTGGGTGAATAACATTCCGAAAATTGGGTGTTTGAGTGAGTTTTGATGGTTAATTTGGTAATGTTGTTGTTGTAGAGTTGCTCCAAGTGGTGTATTGATTGAGGAAATTCCCTTATAAGCTTCAATGGATCAAGGTTGAATTTCTTGGAAATTTGACAAAGAGGTGAGTTGTGTATGTTGAAATTATGAGAAAATCTTAGTCATTGACTTAATAATTGTGTGTTTTATGAGTTACTAATCACCCTACCACAATGTTGAAATAGGTTGTATTTGTGAGCTTTTGGTGGTTGAGCATTCGAGAAAAGGAAGAGCTTGGAAGAAGTCTACCAAAAGAGGTAAATATTTGGACCTTGAAGTTAATCCTCTTGTGTGTTCCACCATGCTCCTTTGGAGTAATGGTTGTTTGATAGCTATGGATAGTGGTAGCATAACATGGTAGAATGCATATACAGTTGCATAATGCAATGATTGAGAATATGTTTATGAATGATGGATGATATAATGGTGTGTATGATGAGAATATCTGGCCAGTAGATGTATGTGTTTGGTACCTTTCATGGTTATGGTAGTATGACCTCCTTGAGTTGGTATGTATGATTTTTTGTGAGTATGATATTATGACCTCCATGAGGGTAGCAGCCTATGAGACAAAATATCTCATAAAAGGACCATACTAGAGGGGAACTTTCCATGGGTATGATATTATGACCTCTATAAGGGTAGCAGCCTAGGGGATGAATCGAAAGTCTCTTAAGAGTTCCTTGGATATGAGATAATGTTTGTATGTTATGAGATTATATAAGAATGCTATGTTTTGTTATGCCTGTGAAGTAAGTGAACTATAGGGCAGAATGACACTCCAATGACCCTTAGTATACTAAGATGTATATCTCATCCCGTGTTTGGAAAATTTATTTTAGGTACACCACAGATGATGAAAGGCACATCACTTGACAAGAGGCCACAGATAGCATGACATGTGGATATTGCTCTATGTTATGATGCGTAGATGACATGTAGATAGCTTTATTTTGATATATTCACATGAGACTTGGTATATTTTTAGGATTTATATGAAAAAGATGTATTTTGAGGCCTAGATGATGGTCATAAATGATTTGTAATCCATTTTGTACATTTTGTTTAGATGACAATGAATATGGATTATGTAATTCCAAAGTGGAATGATGATTATGTACTAGAGACAATGATGTATGTAAATGGACATTATATTATATTATGGTTATGTATTTTCGTGAGTTGATATTTGACCATATGCATTTTGTAAAGTTAATGTAATATGTTTTCGCATTATTTATGAGTTGGATTACGTGTTTGAATTATTTAAGAATGGAATCAATGTTTATGCAAGAAAAGAAAGTAAAAAGAAAATTTTATCCGTAAATTTAATTCAATACTATATTGTAACTACATTTAATATCATAAGCAATGTTAACAAATCAGTTCTAGAATGGGGTATTATAGTAACATTTCCGAAAAATTCACTTTCCCAACAATTTCTTAGGAATCATGGTTCCGAGAAATAAAAAAAAATTTCCTTTACCAAATACCCCGTAAAAATACTCGAGTCAAAATCAAATGACAAGTACTAAATTCTAAATAGTGCAATTTCTTTCATTTTGCTTTTGTTTAATTGAAAAATATTAGGAATATATTATTTTTAATACACTTTACATATTTTTAATGCCTATTCTTTATTTAGTGGACTTACGTGAAATTCGCTAATATTGTGTTGTTATCAATGTTTTTTTCTTTACCCATTAGCGTGGACATGAGTTTATAAAACTAAATCATTCTAGAGGTAGCTCAAGTTTAATTCAATAAGATATTTAGCTCACTTGACATAAACTTCATTCACTTTAAGATTTCAAGTTATTCGAGTTTGATGAGCTAATAAACAACATTATACCAGTTAAATATCATGAGCTCAACATAGTTAAGTTTGAATTTATAACTTAAAAAAATTTAAGTTTTTCAAATAAAAAATAATTTACTCAAATTAAAAATAAAAATAAAAAATAAATTGAATTGAAACGTTGTTGTTATTATTATTATTAATAATAATATTATTATTATTATATGGTAGAGAAGAATAAAACTATTAATTTAACCTAACCTAATAACTTGAGCTTTTGAGTTGAATTGATTCTTTATATGATATCGGAGCATTGATATTATTAATTCAATTCTTATCGCCCCATTTAATTATTATTTATCATTAATGATTAAAAAATATTATTTGAATCAAACTCTTTGAGGTGATTACCAAACAAATTGTTAATCAAAATTTAGTCATAATTAAATTTTTTTATCTCTCCTCAAAAATATATTTAATGTAAATTGAACCAAGGTTCTCACACCTACTCAAACCGTTGCAAATTGAATTATACCTATTGAATTTTGACAATCTATTTTGTAAGTAGGCTTTCTAGTCCCAATGCACACATCCTTATCTCATACAGACTAGGCACACCGACCCACTTCAACAATTTTTTTGTCTGTTACAGTTATTGAAGACAGTGGGTGATATTAAATCACTAAGAGGTTTGAACCCATGTATAAAGCAGAAGAGATAGATGATCAGAATTATCATTGTGCAATTATAAAAATAAAAGAACGGACTTACTTGTCAGATAGTTGAGACCGAATAATGAAACAGACAGATGACGATATCAGAGGAATAAAATATGCAGAATTAGAGGGAAAAAAACCGAGCCCACAGAACGTGTCTCCTTAAGAGAATTTGCCCTCTCACTGGTGCCAAAGGTTGATGGACACTTGTCTCCTGGGATATAACAGATTTCGTCTGAAGAATAGTGGCAATACCAGTCAACAACCCAAACGAACACAACAATATGCCAGAGGGATCACACTAGAGGATGAACAGAAATATGCAAACCGGAAGGAAGAAAAATTGCTGCAGAGTTTCAGTGCAGAAAAAATCGATAAATTTTTGAAGGTGTAAATAGACACTGACCGGTCACGATGAACCGCCGTATCTGACGGCCGCGAACGGGTGCAACCGGTGACCGGTTCGGCGAACAGGTACAATCGGTGACCGGTTCGGTGAGCAGACACAACCGGTGACCGATTCGGTGAGCAGACACAACTGGTGACCGGTTCGCAAAAAGAAAGAACCGGTTCGGTTCAAAATTGCTCAAAAAACCGGCGGGTAGAAACGTTTGGGTTTGAAAATTGGAGGAAAGCAACGGATACATTTTTGGACAAAAATTAAAAAATAATTTAATAAAAATTACTTTTATTACACACAACTAGAGGTGGCAAAGCGGGCCGCCCGCCATAAGCCCGCTAAAAAATGAGTCAGCCTGCCACGCCCCGCTTTTGATAGTGGGCTAAGAAAGCCAGCCCGCCCCGCCAGCCCGCCTATGTGTTGAGATTTTACAATATTAATTACTTGTTTGAGTACTCTAAATAATCTTTTTTTTTTATGGAAATCACCAATCAGCCTGCTCAAAGAATCAAAGCAAAAACTACATGTAAAGACAAATTCGATTGAAAATGAAATTAGAGAAACTAGATGTTGCTGCTGCACTATATACTTAATAATATATACACAAGATTGATTCAAACATGCGTACAACGTACATACAAATACAACAAAGCCTTATGCAACATCACTTTAAGAGGCTAAATAACATGGAGGACTATTCATGTATGAAAATCAAAAAATCTGAAATAAAAATCACGTATCACTCCAGTTATCATCATCTTAGCCATCATCACTTGTTGGTCGTTGCAACAACCTGAAAGTTTCTCCATTATGGATGCTAAGTTAGATATAAATTGCAAACACCAAAAACAATAAAGGAAAAGAGTATTAGATAACAATACTTGGCAGATTGCATTTGCTTTCTCCAAAAAGTCGTAACTTTGACGTTGACAGTGGGACTAGGACTATGGTTTCATGAACAACATTTGACAATTCTATTAGCAAAATACATCCAAAATATATCCAAAATACTAATCTCACTAAAAACATAAACAAAAAAATCACTCAAACTTCCAACACAATCACGATTCACCATGCTGTTCATTATTTGATGCCACAATTAAAATTTCATCTTCAACATCTTTATCTACAAATCATAATTCAAAAAAGAAAATAATCATATTAACAAAAAATTATGGTTGAAAATAATATAGCAAATACATTCAATTTAAATAAATTACCATTGGCATCAAAATCATTTAACCAATTACGGGTGCAAATCAAAGCTTCTACACATTTGGGCAAGAGACTATTTCTATATTTATTAAGGACACGTGCCCCAATGCTAAATGCGGACTCAGATGCCACAGTGGTGATAGGATTGCTCAATAAGTCACGAGCCATTAACGATAGATCTGGAAAGCGTTTACTATTTTCCATCCATCATTGCAATACATCCAAATGTTCATAATATTCAAAACACCATTGCAATACATCCAAATGTTCATAATATTCAAAACACAATGATGACTATTCCAAATAAATGTCAAGTTGAGACCTTCCAGTTTTTATTGCAAGGTGATGATTGAGCATCTTCAAATTCTGTAACATGAAAAATGAAATTATAAGTAAGATTATGCTTACAAAAGGATAGAATTTAAAGTAAATAAACTATATAAACTTACACCAAACATTGGCAATTCCCAATCTTTCTTATCCCTTGACCTTGACCCACTTGATGACAGAGATGTAATATCACTTTGATCAGTGGAAGTGGAAGTAGAAGAATTATTACTTGCATATTTCTCATAGAGCATGTACAACTTTCTCCTTGTTTGCTCTACCTTTTGATCAGCTGTAGATTCATTAACTTGTGAGTAACAAAATTTCAATGAATCTAACTTCATCCGGGGATCAAGAACAAATCCAAATGCAAGTTGAACGCTATATTCATCCCAATATTTCTCAAACTTCAACAACATATTTTTAGCCATAGTCTTTAAAACCTCATCTTCATCATTCAAATGATGAATTAGAATGCATTGAATTTTCCAAACCTGCTCAAAATACATGTTGGAAGTAGGATAAGTTGTGCCAGAAATCAAGGTGGTAATATCATAAAATGGCTTCAAGAAAATACAAAGTTTTTCTCCTCTTTTCCATTCTTCAGCTGATGGACAAAATTTATAATGGTTGTCATTCAATTGAAGGCATGCAAACACACATTGGTAACTAAGAGCACTTTGGAGCATCAAATAAGTAGAGTTCCATCTAGTAGGAACATCCAGGCGCAAGCCAATTGAATTGTCAACATCTCCAACATATTCAATGCATTCCTTAAATTTTATTGCTCTACCTTCTGAGCCCTTAACATATTTGACACTCTCTCTAATCTTCATCAAAGAAACACTAGCTACTTTTAACCCTTCTTGCACAATTAGATTCAAAATGTGTGCAGAACAACGCACATGAAAAAATTCTCCATCACATAACAACATATTCTGCATAACAAGTTGACTTTTTAAAATATGACCAATCATATTATCATTGGAAGATGCATTATCCAAAGTAAGGCTAAAAACCTTCTTCTCTATTTCCTATTCCTTCAAGAAACCAAGTATTTTTTTAGACAATTCAAATCCAGTGTGAGGAGGAGGCATATGTTGAAGTTGAGAATTTTGCTATTTAACCTCCATTTTTTATCTACAAAGTGTGCTGTCAAACATATGTAACCTTGAGTTGTACAAGATGTCCATAAATCAGAAGTTAAGCAAATTCTACCAGGAATGCTAGCTATTGTTAGCTTCAGCTTATCCTTCTCTCTCTTGTAAATATTTAGGATATCACTCTTGGCAGTATTTCTTGAAATAGGAACAAAGTCAGGATTCAAGTATTTTACACATTCTCTAATCTTCTCATATTCAACAAAGTTAATGGAAAATCATGTTCAATAATTGCAACTGCCAACATCTCACGTGCCACCATTTGATCCATCTTTCCCGGCTTCAATCTACCGTGCATATCTATCACCTTCTGACCTATATCTTCAAATTTGATTTCTTTACACTTTTCAATATGTCGATTTAAAGATGTTGTTCCATGTGTTTTTCCACCAGCCTTATACTCTTGACCACAAGCATTACATTTTGCCTTTTCAACATCATCCTTATTGGGTCCTAATTTTGTGAAAAATTTCCAACAATCTGTTGTTGATATCTTGACCCTTTTGTTGCTTTGAGATTCTTCTTGACTTTTTTCCACATCATTAGATTCAATATCAATAGGGATATCAATTGTAACAGTTTCCATTTCGATGCAAATATTAGATAAAATAATCAACTGCAATTCTGCAAATATCAAAATATACAAAACTAATTTAGTGACCTCATTTCAAACATAATATAGCATTTAGATTTTTTTTAACCCTTAAAGAAAGAGAAAAATTCAAAATCAATTTCCTCATCTGCATTATTGACTACCAAGGATGCAGAGTACTATCATCCATGTGCACATTTTTTTCGCTGAAGGAAGAGCATATTATAAATGCAGATTGGGTACTAGTGTTATGATGTGAAATCAATTAAACATCACTCTCACTAAGTATTACGTGACAACACTGGTATCAATTAAACATCAAAAAAACTTTAGGGTTCTATTCAGTGTTATAAATAGACTATAAACATAATATCAAGCATTCAGATTAAAAAGATAAGTCACAAGAAAAAATTAAAAATCCAAAAATCTCTTAGTTTCCTCAACCAAGACACACAGAAGAAGAAAAAACAAATGAAAACAAAACCGAACAAAATAGCAATAGCCATTTCAATATTACATTCACATATCACAGCTTCCAAAACACACAATAGATGAAAAGGTGCAATCAAAATAGTATGATAGTATGATAGAAAACCATAACAATACAAAACATACCTTAGCAGACACTTCCAACGATTTGCAGCAAAGTTCATTAAAAGGATCCTACATAAAACAAAAATTACTTCATTACACATTATTTTGACAAGTAAAAAAGAATGAAGATGTGACTGAAGAAGAAAAAAGAATGAAAATGACTTAATGATTGCAGATAATCGATAGTGAAAAAGAACAAAAATAATAAAAAAAAAATGGGTTACAATAGTTTATCAAATATACCATGCGGTTTGATAAACCAAATGACTTAATCGATAGTTTATCAAAAGAATGAAGATGACTTAATGCATGTGTAGCTTTCGCTTAAACCAAATATACCATGTGGTTTCCTTGCAGGAGCTGGCGTCGAGAAAGAGTAACAAGGAAATGATGCTGACGGTGATGCTCAAAGATTTCTAGCAACGAAGAAAAACTTTTTCGTGAACAGCGCTGTCATGTCACGTGGGTCAGGATTCAAGATTGTTTGCGTGTGTGAATGAAGAAAATATTTTGATCTTATCTGATTTGAGTAACTTAAAATAAATGAAAATAATAATAATAATAATAAATGGGTTTGGCGGGCTAGCTCGCCCCGTGGCGGGGCAATCTTGGTGGGCTGGCGGGCTTGGCGGGCTGGCAAGTTGAAAAACTCAGCCCGCCCCGCCCCGTTTGGCGGGCGGGGCGGGCTGAGCCCATTTTTCCAGCTCTACACACAACCGAACCGAACTGATCTGATCCGAGCCGAATCGAGACGGCCGGACGGACGAATGGCGACAGCGACGCGCATGCGTGTGTGTGTGGTGGACCAAAGTCCACCTAGCTCCTCCCCCTCCACAAAATGTGTAGTGACCCAAGGGCCAATCTAGGAGAGGGAGGTGAGAGCTTATAAACTCTCCCACTTCCTACTAGTTGTCCAATGTGGGACTTGTTAACCCATACACCCCTTCAACTTTCCTTTTCTCTTTTCTTTATTAACCCACTTCTTATTCATAACCAATGGATTATCAACATAAATTTTAACAATCCCCCACATGGTTAAGAAGTCAAATCATCGTGGCAAAAAATGCATAAGAGTATAAATGCAAAGTGTAATTTTCTCAACGAAAAACAACTGCATCGAGATAGGTGGAGTTACCTTTGAACCTTCTCTAGTGAAAACCTATCGGATATACTCGGTCAATCGGTGGTCTGGCCAACTTGAACCGTCAAACTTTAGTGTATACCTAGACAATAGGAGTCACACAATTGCTTCTCTAGCATTGTTGGTCCTTTGTTGTGCCCATTTTGGCCGTGGGACACATGCCTGGTTCTGCGAGTGTTTTTAGAGAATCGGCATTTGAAGAATTCTCATAGAAGCGGCCCTTCACACTCACATAGGTGATTTCTTTTGATGTAACTTACTATACATCATCTGAACACAATAGATTAAGAAATCATTAAAAGTCAAAATGCTTACCCTCATAAATACATTGTCTTGTTATAGGAATGAGTATGAGTTTAAAAACTCCATAGTGTTTGAACAGTCGACCATCACTTAGTTGTCTCTTTGAACCTAGTTCTTGGGATCTCCACTCTTCTAGGTAGAGTTACCGCAATGCTCAACAATTGATAGGCCTTAAACTCATTCCTTTCGACAAATTCTCAACCAACTCTCTTGGAATCTCTTTGGTTAACGGATCCACTATATTCTCTTTAGACTTAACATAGTCAATTGTAATGATTTCATTCGAGAGTAGTTGTCATACGTTATCAAGTCTATGACGTATATGTCTAGACTTACCATTATACATGACGTTCTTGGCCCTTCCAATAGCTGCTTGGCTATCACAATGTATGCATACGGTTGGTACCGATTTTGGCCAATTAGGAACATCCTCAATAAAATTACGAAGCCATTCAGATTCTTCACCGGCCTTATCTAAAGCAATAAATTATGCTTCCATGGTTGACCTTGCAATGCAGGTCTGTTTGGACGATTTCCAAGACACAGCACCTCCATCCAGGGTGAACACATATCCACTTGTGGATCTAGTGTCGTTAGAGCCGGTGATCCAATTTGCATCACAATACCCTTCTATAACTGTGGGGTATTTCTCGTAATGCAAAGCAAAATTTTGAGTATACTTCAAGTATCCCAAAACTCTTAACATAGCTTTCCAATGATTTTCATTTGGATTACTAGTAAAGCGACTTAACAGACTTACTGCATAAGCAATATCAGGTATGGTGCAGTTCATAACATACTTAAGGCTTCCCAACACTTGAGCATATAGCTTTTGTGCTGTAGCTTTACCAGAGTTCTTTAATAAACTAAGATTAGAATCTACAAGGTTCCTCACAGAGGTTATATTCAAACTTTTAAATTTCTCAAGAACTTTAGCTATATAGTGAGCTTATGATAAGGTTAACCCTACAGATGTTCTATGAATTTTAATTCCTAGGATAACGTCTACTATCCACATATCTTTCATATCGAATTTACTTTTAAGTAATTGTTTGGTAGCTTTAATCATTTGATTATTACTACCCATGATCAACATGTCGTCTACATAAAGACAGACAATGGCAAATCCTTTCTCAGTATTTCGAACATAGACACATTTGTCACATTCATTAATTCGAAATCCATTTGATAACATAACTTTGTCAAATTTCGCATGCCATTGTTTTGGAGATTGCTTTAACCCGTAAAGGGATTTTATTAAGCAACAAACATTTCGTTCTTGTCCTGGAACAACGAAACCTTCAGGTTGTTCTAAATATATCTCTTCTTCCAGGTCACCGTTTAAGAAGGTGGTCTTAACATCCATTTGATGTATTTCTAATCCATTCAATGCAACTACCGCGATCAACATCCTGATGGATGTGATCCTTGTAACAGGTGAATAAGTATCGAAATAGTCGAGACCTTCACGTTGCCTGTAGCCTTTTACCACAAGCCTAGCTTTATATTTATCAATAGTGTCATTCTCTTTCATTTTTCTTTTGAACATCCACTTACTTCCTAAAGGCTTATTGCCAGGAGGAAGGTTTACCAATTTCCAAGTGTGGTTGGACAAGATAGACTCTATCTCACTATTGATAGCCTCTTCCCAGAATGGTCCTTCTGGGGACGTTATAACTTCCTAATACGCCCGAGGTTCATTTTCTAATAAATACGTCATAAAATTAGTTCCAAAGGATGTGCTATCCTTTGCCTCTTACTACGTCTAGGTTCATCTTCTACATCCTCTACAGGATCAGTATTAGTTGTAGCATCCTGAGGTATCACATCGTTATTATCATTGTTACCACTTGATTCATGTATTTTAATATATGAAAATGCGTCTTCAAAGAAAGTAACTTCCATTGACTCAATAACCGTATTAACGTGTATATCTGAGACATCAGATTTAGAAACTAGAAATCGATAAGCACTACTATTAAGTGCATAACCGATGACTACACAATTCACGATTTTAGGTCCTATTTTTAACCTTTTAGGTTTAGGAACCGCAACCTTAGCCAAGCACCCCCACACTCTAAAGTATTTCAGGGATGACTTTTTTCCTTTCCATATGTCGTATGGTATGTTGTTTGTCTTTTTGTGAGGCATTCTATTAATAATGTAATTAGCTGTCAAAATGGCTTCCCCCTATAAATTCTGTGGTAAATCGGACGTAATTAACATAACATTCATCATTTCTTTCAATGTCCGATTTTTTCTTTCTGCAATCCCATTTGATTGCGGTGAATATGGAGCTGTTGTCTGGTGTATAATACTAGACTCTATACAAAATTCCTCGAAGGGGTCATCATATTCTCCCCCAAGATCGCTCCTTACCATTTTAATTTTCTTATTAAGTTGATTTTCAACTTCACTCTTATATTGCTTAAAAGCAACAATAGCTTTATCTTTACTATTAAGTAATTACACATAACAATATCTACTGCAGTCATCAATAAATGTAATAAAGTATTTCTTATTACCCCTAGATGGTGTAGATTTCATGTCACATATATCAATATGTATTAAATCTAACAACTCGGTTGATCTTTCAACTAATTTAAAAGGTAATTTCGAAAATTTTGATTCAACACGTACATGACACTTTTTATTAACACATTCAAATTTAGGTAGTAAATCTAAATGAATTAAATTCTTAATTGATTTTAAATTAACATGTCCTAATCTATTATGCCATAAATTAGAAGACTCAAGCAAGTAAACAAAAGTAGTAGTATTATTAATATTATTGGAATGTTTTACTGTCATCACATTCAGTTTGAAAAGGCCCTCACTAAGGTAACCCTTTCCCACATACACATCATTCTTAGTAAGTACAAATTTATCAGAAACAAATACAAGTTTAAAGCCGTTCTTGCTTAACAGAGATCCAGAAATTAAGTTCTTGCGAATATCAGGCACATTGAGCACATCATTCAGTGTCATTATCTTGCTAGATGTCATCTTCAAAGCCACTTTACCCACACCTTCAACCTTTGAAGTAGATGAGTTACCCATATAAAGCTTTTCATCATTATCAGTAGGAGTATAGGAGGAGAACATCCACTTATTTGAACACACATGTCTGGTGGCACCAGTTCCACCCACCATTCCTTAGTATCTCCCATCAGATTGCACTCCATCACCACTGCTGCCAGATTCAGTTCTTCAACCTGATCAGCAATATCAACCATGTTGGCTTGAGTGCTCTTCTTTTTCTTATTGAAATTTTGTGGCTTCCTCTGATCTTTGTTCCTTCTTACAATTCCTTGCACGGTGGCCAGGATTCCCATAGTTATAACAGTTTCCTTTGAACTTTTTGCCCTTTCCTTGCTTAGCATTTCCATCATCAGAATATTTCCTCTTCTTTGACTTTGATCCCTCTTCAACTACATTAGCCTTAGAGATAATAGGATTGTTGCCATTCCTCTTGTCAGACATCTTATTGTCTTCTTCTATTCTCAATCTCATAACCAGATCTTCAAGTGACAATTCTTTGCGCTTATGCTTGAGATAATTCTTAAAATCTCTCCAAGAATTGGGTAATTTTTCTATGAAAGCAGCAACTTGGAAAGACTTATTAAGAGACATTCCTTCTGCATCAATTTCATGCACAATCACTTGAAGTTCCTCAACTTGACTCACAACAGATTTGGAGCCTTGCATCTTGAAGTCCAAGAATCTGCCAACTATAAATTTCTTTAAGGCAGCATTCTCAGTTTTATACTTCTTGTCCAGACTATCCCATAATTCCTTACTAGTTTTCAGGGTACTATACACATTGTACAGTGTGTTGTCCAGAGCATTGAGAATATAGTTTTTGCAAAGGAAGTCAGAATGCTTCCAAACATCAATAGCAGCAACCTTTTCCTTGTCAGATTCTTCTCCTTCATTCAGTTTAGGAGCATCTTCCTTTAGGAAATGGTCCAGACTCAGAGTTGCCAAATAGAACAACATCTTCTGTTGCCAACTTTTGAAATTTGTTCCATTCAGTTTTTCAGGCTTGTCAGCATGCATTGGAACAGAGGCAGTAAGATTGGCAGCGTTTGTACTTACACTAGCCATTCCTGTTACACAAACAGAATCTGAAATTAATCACAAAGATTAATTAATCACACAGATTAATAATACAGATTAATCACACAGTAAATAAAACAGAAACAATATATAAAATAAGAAACAGAATATATCGATCACAGGTTCAAAACACCAAATTGTCTTAAGATTGTTATTGAAGACAGTGGGTGATATTAAATCACTAAGAGGTTTGATTTAGTGTGACACCCTCCCCTGTATGCATCTAAGGGAGTTGTCTGCTAAGCGGATTAGAGTTGAAATGTTAAAGAGTAAAATTCTTTTTCCAAAATCTTTTTGATATCACCAATTAGAAAAGCTTGCCTAGAAAACTGACTCGGAAAAATAAAAACAACAATTAAATTTTTAAAAGGCTTTCGCTGCGCAACTTTGATTTTCCCGAAAATAGCCTGTCTTGCAAAAATAATGTAAATTCGAAATCAACAGTTTGAAAAAAATATTATTTGATATATAGAAACTAGACATCTGGGGCTTCGCGTACATATAAATTATACACGAATCGGAGGTGAATAGCCCCACGAACAGAACTCGTAAAATACTCGAAATTCATTGTATTTTCCCAGAAACCTCGTGACTTGTAAAAATCATAATAAATTGGTATTTTCGAATTTCATGGTAAATTTTATATAATCTGAAAGTACACAACTGGGGCTTTACATCTATATAAAATATACCTCAATCGGAGGTCTGTAGCCCCAGAACGACAACTCACAAAGTGCTAGCAAAAACAGTTCAAAATTCTGAATTTTTAAAATACAGCAGAATCATTTTCGCAAACTAAATACCAAACATATAAAAATCATGCTACGTTTCTTTTCAAAGCGAAATATACATCATGGCTACGCTTCTTTACAAAACAGAATATACATCATGGCATGCCATTCTTTAAGAAAATACAACAAGGTCAAATAATCAGAATACAATCAGCAGAAATAGTGAGCAAACAACAAGGTTGCCAACAGCATAACTCAAATAGATTTATTCATGTGATCATGTCATCAAACACTTCCTCAATTGCTTCTAAGTCCTCCTGCAATTTATAAAAATTGAGCCTCCGAAGGGGTGAGAAAAATCCCAGTAGTGTGATGATAGCAAAACCAATAATGCAACAGTATTAAACTAGGCAAAGAATTCCAAAACAGTCGCATCAACATTTAAAATTCCGTACAGCTGTTAATCATCATCTTATCGTGCATATAACGCCATGGTCATGTATATTCATAATAGTCATAATAGTGCGTATATAACGCCATTTCCTTGCTAGTGCGTATATAACGCCATTTCCTTGCTAGTGCGTATATAACGCCATCATTACGTTCATAGCACCGTCGTGCGCGTACTAACATACACAGTGGATATTCTATAATGGCTCCCATCAAAGGTGAATTCCAACTGTGACTTATGCGGACTGAAGCCAAGTGTCTCATACCCTGGTACCGAAGGGATGCCTATATGATGCGTGCTCAAACGTATGCATATTTATATAAATATTCTAGTCCACGAGCAGCATGAAATTCGTGCATGTATGCCATGATATGCTTCACACACAAACAAGAAACAAATGAATTATGAGGTGTATATGCATGACTAGATCATCATCATAATAGCATATCTTTCATGTACTTTCCGGACCAAGCTGCCACATAACAATTACTTCTCATACATGATTTTCCATCTTGTCACATTCATAGGCAGCATACATATAGCATGTACACATAAGGATTTACACTTAAGGATAAAAAGGAAATCTGCCTGGGTGACCCTTATTGGTCAAGTAGTGACACATGTACACATATAGTCATCCTTGCTCGTTTATTAGAAAGCTAGTTTAAATTCCCCACTCCTTGCTTCAACCACTGTTGCTGTTCATTTGAATAAGTCATAAACCTAATGCATGCAAGCCAAACAGATTTGTGGGCATATAAATAGACCTACGGGGAGAATATTGGACTGTTTTGGTAAGATTGTACCGTACCTCTACCTCTGTATATATTAAATGAAACTGACAGCATGCTTTAGGCCACTCCCTAGCGCACACATGACCTAGGGGAGTTGATTATGTAAACCAGAAATCTCATGAGCACCTCTATCTGATAAGAAACCGAACCGGTGGGCATATGTAATTTTGGATATAGCCTTTAAATTGTTGGACTGTCCCCTTTTAATTAGAATAAAATAATTATGCAGCCTTGCATGTTTTAAATTGTTGGACAACATGTATAAGAGCCTCTTTTGTGTATCCTTAAGATTAAAGGAGTAGTATATGTAAATAAAAATCAAGGGCACACTGTTAAGGCTGAAAATCGAATCTGCTAGTAAAGGAAACTTTGGATTATGTCACTTGAGAACATAGGGTAATGCAACCTTAAGTCAGTAAATTGATTTGATTTAAGAACCATGAAACCGTTGGTGAACCAAGAATTTAGGGGAATGGAAAAGCTATATAGCGTAGACGATGAATGTAATAAATTCTGATTTGGTCTATATGTTTATTTAGGTACGCAAGGTCCTAGCTAATGTGACTGGTTAATGATAATTGGTTAAACGACTGTAAAGACTCGAGGTATGTGTTTGGTGGTGAGACCTACTGTGACTATGAGCTAGTGTATGAAATTTTGAACTGATGCTCACATGTGCCGTATGATTCGTATTCTGTTATATGTTATATGAAATCTGCCCTTGGACTTGTCATGATAGAAAATTCTGCCTATGGAAGTATTTGTTATTCGGCAGCTTGGTATTAAATATACAAGAGATATATACTATTATGATTATGATCTAGTCATGCATATGCACATCATGTTTCACCCGTGCCTGTTTGTGTGTGTCAAGCATGTCATAGCATACAACATCATGCACTCATCTTGGAGACTGAAGTATATAATAAAAATAAGCATACGTTTGAGCACGCATCATATAGGCATCCCTCCGGTACCAGGTATGGGACACTTGGCTTCAGTCCGCTTAGGTCACAGTTGGAGCCCTTTTGAGGAGCCACCCAGGATTCTCCACTGTGTTTGTTAGTACGTGCACGACGGTGCTATGAACGTACATCTTTGGCGTTATATACGCATCTTGATTAGTATTTTGGCGTTATATACGCAATATGACTAGTACTTTGGCGCTATATACGCACTATGATTATATGTTAGCATCCGTTCGGAAAATTAAATGTTGATGCGACTGTTTTGGAATTTTGTGCCTACTCTAATATTGTTGCTGTACTGGTTTTATTGCCGCACTACTGAGATTTTTCTCACCCCTTCAGGGGCTCAATTTTTATAAATTGCAGGAGGACTTAGAAGCATTTGAAGAAGTGTTTGATGACATGAGTACATGACTATTCTGTTTAAGTTATGCTGTTGACATCCTTGCTGTTTGCTCGCTGTCTCGGTTGAGTGTATTCTGATTACTTGATCTTGATGTAGTTTCTTATAGAACGACATGCCATGATGTATATTCTGTTTTGAAAAGAGGCTTAGCATGACTTTTATGTTTCTGGTATTTATCTTGCGAAAAGAATTGTTGTAGTATTTAAATTCAGATTTTGAAATGTTTTTGCAAGCACTTTGCGAGTTGTCGTTCTGGGGCTACAGACCTCCGAATGAAGTATAATTTATATGTATGTAAAGCTCCAGTTGTGTAATTTTAGATTATATAAACTTTACAATGAAATTCTGAAATCCCAATTTATTATGATTTTAACAAGTCAGGAGGTTTTTTTGAAAAAATACAATGAATTTTCGAGTACTTTACGAGTTCTGCTTCGTGGGACTATTCACCTCTGATTCGCGTATAATTTATATGTATGCGAAGCCCCTGATGTCTAGTTTCTATATATCAAAGAATACTTTTTTAAGCTGTTGATTTCGAATTTACATCATTTTTGCAAGACAGGCTGTTTTCAGGAAAATCAGAGTTGCGCAGCGAAAGCCTTTTAAAAAATTATTTGCTGTTTTTATTTTTTTTAAAGTCAGCTTTCTAGGCAAGATTTTATAGTTGGTGATATGAAACAGTTTTTACTGAACAAGAATTTTTCTCGTTAACAATTCAACTCTAATCTGCTTAGCAGACGACTCCCTTGGACGCGTACAGGGGAGGGTGTCACACTAAATGACCCATGTATAAAGCATAAGAGATAGATGATCAGAATTATCATTGTGCAATTATAAAAATAAAAGAACATACTTACTTGTTAGATAGTTGAGACAAAATGATGAAACAGATGATGATATCAGAGGAATAAAATATGCAGAATCAGAGGAAAAAAACCGAGCCCACAGAATGTGTCTCCTTAAGACAATTTTCCCTCTCACTGTTGCCAAAGGTTGATGGACACTTGTCTCCCAGGATAGAACGAATTTCGTCTGAAGAATGGCGACACTACCAGTCAACAGTCCAAACGAAAACAACAATATGCCAGAGGGATCACACCAGAGGATGAACAGAAATATGCAAACCGGAAGGAAGAAAAATTTAGGCAGAGTTTTAGTGCAGAAAAAATCGACAAATTTCTGAAGTGTCAGTGTCTATTTATAGACACTGACCGGTCACGATGAACCGCAGTCGACGACGAACCGCCATGTCTGACGGCCGCGAACGGGTGCAACCGGTGACCGTTTCGGCGAACAGGTACAACCAGTGACTGACTCAGTGAGCAGACACAACCAGTGACCGGTTCACGAAAGGAAAGAACCGGTTCGGTTCAAAATTGCTAAAAAAACTGGCGAGTGAAAACGTTTGAATTTGAAAATTGGAGGGAAGCAACAGATACTTTTTTGGACAAAAATTTAAAAATTATTTATTAAAAAATTATTTTTATTACACCGAATCGAACCGATCCGAGTCGGCCAGACGGCAGCGCGCGTATGTGTGTGGTGGACCAAAGCCCACCTAGCTCCTCCCCCTCCACAAAATGTGTAGTGACCCAAGGGCCAATCTAGGAACCGAACCGATCCAGACGGCGGCGGCGACGCGCGTGTGTGTGTGTGTGGTGGACCAAAGCCCACCTAGGTCCTCCCCCTCCACAAAATATGTAGTGACCCAAGGGCCAATCTAGGAGAGTGATGTGGGAGCTTGTAAACTCTCTCACTTCCTACTAGTTGTCCAATGTGGGACTTGTTAACTCACACACCCCTTCAACTTTCCTTTTCTCTTTTCTTTATTAACTCACTTCTTATTCATAGCCAATGGATTATCAACATAAATTTTTCAACAGTTACCACTACTATTTTTGTTATTCGTGATGTTAATGTGTGGTCATTTTCCTATTACTATTATTGTTTAGTACCACCAAATGCCATTCCATTTTCAATTATCACCATCACTCTAGTAACTATTAATACTCAGTGGCGGACCCAGAAAAATCAATTCATGTCTGCACATTTAATGGCGGGGGCTGCCCCCAAATTTTTTTATTATTTAACTTTCACATAAAGGAGTTGACTTATCAATGCAGGAAAAAACATATAGGGTGAATAGCAATTCTAGGCGGATAGAAACATAAACTAGTAAAAAATGATGTATAAATTAAATATTACCAGTGAAGATATGTCCAATGATTGTTGAGTTGAGCGATTGAAGTGTGCAAACCCAGAAAATTAAGCCATCATATCTCTTCAGTTACTACCTGAAGAACAATATTTTGTCATAAGAATTACTGACATTTAGTCTCATCACAAAAAAGGTATTTAACATCTGAATTGCAAAATTAACAGTGACTAAACTCCATGAAAAGCTGGTACACTGAGATGGAGGAAAATGCAAAAATGTCCCAAAGTGGCCAAACCATCTAATTGAATTTATAAATGCGTTAAAAAACAAAAGAATATAAACAAGAAACATTTTATCTCTGAGGTTGAAACATTTTGTCTCTAAGGTTGATAGGATTCTTGGACAATTGGAACTGAAATACTATTTGAAACTTGTTCACTTTGAGATCTGGGTTTTGTATTTGTGGGTTTTAGACGTTTGAAATAAGATTGTATCCATGACAAATTTTAATTTATACTTAAATCAATTATACTCAGTATGTTAGTGAAACAATTACAACCTAAAAATCCAAAAATAAATATCAATTATACCGTTTGTTGCTATTAAAACAGTTATAACAAATAAATAAATATAGAAAGTTACCTTTCATTGACACCTGTCGAATTACTACGAACCTACAATTATTTCTGCTCTCAATATTTCAACATCATGATCCAATTTTTGCTTCCACTTCAAAAGTAAAGCTTTGGAGAATCAAACAAAGTTATCCTATATTACAATCAAACATAAACCAATTAGAGAATCAACAAAGAGATAAAGAAATATTAACTGTACAATTCAAAAAAATAAAGATTAAACTGTAACTCCTTACAAAGGGAATATGAACTAAGAAGTCTTTCTCTAATAAAGAAATATTAATTGTGCAATTCAAAAAAATAAATATTAACTTGATGTTCAAATTTTGGGAATTTGTTAATATAATTACCCATTGGAAAAAATTACAAGCAAACAAGAAAGGTCATATTCCGTTTTCTTGCTATCAAAAGAAGAATAATTTCTTTGTTTTATCAAAAAGAATAGTTACTTCGAAGTTCGAATAATCTTCCATACAACAAGATAAAATAACTAAATTTTTCCTTTATTTTCACGCTTGTGCATCAGGTTCTGTGGATGGGATAGTAACTATCAAATAAGATTTAAGTATAAATTTGCATCTTTGTTTTGTACCCCCAAAAAGATAAAAATAAAAAACATGTCATGGTTGTGTAATTGGTATGCTTCTTTTCTAGCTACTTTAAACCAATGATCTAATGCATTCTTATAGGAAGGAAAAAGCAAGAAGAATAGCATAATAGCGGGACCATGGGGAGGTAACGATGGGAGTAGCTGGGATGATGGTACCTTGTGTTAGAGAAATCACACTTGTTTATTTACACGGTAGGATTGTCGAAAAATGAAGAAGGCCAAAATATCAACTCTTATCACTTCGCTCAAGGCACAATTACATACTATTCTATGAGTGTACTATACTAAGAATGTATAACTGGTAAGATATAAATACTTGTACTACTGATTCTACAATGCTGAATGAAAATTAGATAAATGTATTATCAATCTACTAATTTAGGAAAGCAAGCAGGGCAACTAATTGTGTGTATTTGAATTTACATGTATGCAAATTCAAGCATATACCTCTGACATTCTAGGCACAGGGCAGTTAAGCACAACATCAAAGATTCAGAGTCGTGTCCATGTCTTTTTTTTTGAATCCACAGTTCATCCTTATCATCAAGATGAAGATATTGTACAAGAGAGAGAGAAGCAGTGTTTCCCTTGATCCACCGTGTTGTCTCAGTCAATCAAATTTGCAGCAGTAGAGAGAATGGAGAGGTAGCGTGTGGAGAAATTTGTTGCAAACTCTAACT
This sequence comes from Gastrolobium bilobum, assembly GCF_033153095.1. Taxonomy (NCBI): domain Eukaryota; kingdom Viridiplantae; phylum Streptophyta; class Magnoliopsida; order Fabales; family Fabaceae; genus Gastrolobium; species Gastrolobium bilobum. The sequence goes on from NW_026896548.1 coordinate 73,133, forward strand.
TTTTTTTAAGATTTTTTTTTTAAATATTCATGTCTGCAAGTGCGGTCATGTGCGCCTACGTGGGTTCGCCCCTGAATATTACCACAAACATCACTTCTTATATCCAGTTCCTACAATGACTTCGAAATTCTAAAGTAATCAATAATTATTTGTTAAAATGATAAGAAATTCATTAGTCTCGAGTTGGAGCTTGCAAATGAAAAAAATGGTTTTTTATTTTATTTTTCAGTGAAGAAGTAAAAAAAATTAAAAATTAAGAATTAAAAATTAAAATATTATATACATATAAGAGTCTATATATAAATGTCCGAATGGATAAAAAGAGCGAAGAGGTTGAAAAATATTTCAGGTCTAAATTAAAATGAAAGATAGGCAATGTTGTACCTTGCAATTTGCATCATGGAGAAGATTCTTTGTAAGTAGAAACCCAACACATACTGCGCTGTCATCCCGAAAATAATCCAGCACAAAGACTCATCCACATGAGACTATAATTTCCTGTGTTTCAATACCTACATCAAATTTGGATATGAATATTTTAGACAGCCTCTCATTTTTTAAAAGTAACATTGCAACATTAGACACTTCAACTTAATATCTTCTTAATATAAATCATGACAGTGCCTTATTTAGATTTAAAAATTTCACGATGAGGATAATATATAAGGAATTTATAAAAAAAAATTCTAAATATCATTCTTCATTTTGAAGGTAATGGCATATGGTGCCAATATAAACTAAATATATTATTGGTTACGTCAAAAACTAATTAGGGAATGTTTTGGATGAATTTTTTTTTGGAAGCTGTTTTTTTACAATAAAAATATATTAATTTTATTTCATATGTGTTTATGGATGCAGTTTTTTTAAATAAAAATTAGGAAAAAAAACCCCAAAATAATGTCCTTCGATTTAAAATACTTTTTAAATATTGATAAATAACTTCAACTTTTTAAAAAGTTTTTTTTTTTAATTTTTTTAATATAAATGTGTTTGTTATTGTATAATTTTACTTGTATCTATTACTTTTTGTGCATTTAGATCCATTTCAATTTATAACTAGGTTATAAGAGGGGAGTGTGATTGTTAAAATTGTTGTGTATATGTAGATTAGAGTTTATAAACTTGATTTAGACTATTTTAATTTTGTAAATTTAATTTCGACGAAGAATAAGTTTCAAAGAAAGTTATTTATATTTAAAAACTTATATGTAAGGTTTGATTTTAATAAAATGAATCATTTTTGAATGGATAGTTACCAACATATATAAGTTTTATGAAAACATTCATTTGAAGTGAAAATATTTTAAAATAAATAAATTTAATTTTAAATTTTAGTAAATTAAAATTACGATTAAAATTAAATAAAATAAATTCAACGGTGACTTCTGATTGGTAGAAGAGTCATACAATAAAATAAAATAAAAACACAGGACCCAATTGGGTTACCAAGGGCCAGAGTAAGCAACAATATTATAAAGTGAGACACCATTGTTGTTTTGGCATCATCATTTGGTCCTTTCCATGGCTTCAGAGAAAGAAGCTGCTCTTGCAGCCACTCCCTCTGATGCTCCTACCATGTGAGTTTTTGATTCCACTCTTTTCCCTCCTCTTCTTTCTTCAGTTGCTTCTATAATCTCTGCACAATGTGATCCTGCATTGTTCTCTTTTTTTTTTTTTTTTTTTTTTTTTTGCGCTTAATATCTTCCGGTCTTGCAAATACTTTTTATGGGTAATCTGTTATATGTTCTGATTTCCTCGGTCAGTTTGAAAAACCCTGAAAAGCTTGCATTTTTATGTAGTTAGGCTTTATTTTTATTTTTTTGTTTCCCCATAATTGAAAAGCGAAATCTTATGGCCACAAAATTCTGTAAAGATATATGTTTGATGCAATCCGTTTGAATTTGAAAGCTAGCTGTTTCTATTATGGCTTAATTACCCTTTTTTTTTTTTGGGTGCGTGTGTGTGCTTACCTCATTTATTTGAATATCCAGATGTTCTGCCTTTTTGTGCTTTGAGACAGGAGCAGGACATGATACTATGTATTTATTGTGATTTTTATTTTATTTTATTTATTTTTATTTCCTTGTATTTACGTCCTTTCTCTTGTATTCTATGATGAACAGATTTGACAAGATCATCAATAAGGAAATTCCTTCTACTGTGGTTTATGAGGATGATAAGGTGCTGTCTGATGCTTGATGGAGTCTCCCAACATACCTTTATTATAGCGTTGTGCCTTTTTTTCCTCTCCTTGTTTGAGGATGTGACTGTAATTACAGATATAGGGTATTATACATTAAATAATGTTTCAAATGCCACACCTACTAGAAATGATAACATAGAGAAGTTTGCTATCCAAAGTTAAAACAGTACAGAAAAGATCTAAAAATGTGTATTGTAGTTCATTTGTTGTCTTAAGAGGTGCTGTTCAGTTTTGTTTTCCACAGTTTTAATGAAAGTTCTGGCTCTTCTGCGTTGCTTCTGAAGTCTTCTTGTTAACATTTCTTTACTTTCTAGAGTCTATACTTGTTGATCAGGTGAACATGTTAAATGGTTCAATGAATTGACCACCTTCAAAAGAAACTAGTTTTAGTTTTCTTGCTGGATAGCACTTTCTTAGACATAGCTCAAGTTCAGAGGTGAAATAGGTTGCCAATCAATTTATATGATCCTGCTAATTAATGAATCTATATGGATATTCCAAATTCTTTATGTTAATCTTTGCTGGAGTGAGTTTTCTACTGCACTCGTATTCTAGTCTTGGTTACTGCTTGATTACTTTCTTTGACATAAGTAAAACTCGGCCAAACTCATATATAGTTAAAATGTTTGGAAATTAAATATGCTTTATAGATTTGATTTCTTGAGAATATTTTTTTTTGTTCTTTCTTATTGTTAGTGATGAGTTCATCTTGAAATATTATCCTACCCTCTTCTCTCTAGGTTTCCTTCTCCCTTGAAGAAATTAAATTACATGATAAGAACATTGTTTCCAATTACATATTTTCAGTCCTTGCCTGATTGTAGACATAATTGAACATTTTATTTCCTAATTTCTTTTGGAATAGAACTTTTATTTCTTATCTTGTTCTAAAGGAAACATGACCATATTTTGCACTGGAACCTCTGATATATGATATGATCTGAAGGTTGGTCTGAGGAAAACAATAATCACTAAATTGCCAAAAATAGATTTGAGGAAATTCTTCTAATTGCACCTTCTGCGAAATGTTAAGAAATTTCTTAGAAGCAAGTCATCATTAGCTTTTATCTGGTGAAGCTATGCTATTTGATTTAATGGTGTGTCATAGGAATTGATAATCCTTTCATTTTTGTGTTTGACAGGTTCTTGCCTTTAGGGACATAGCTCCTCAAGCTCCTACCCATATTCTAATCATTCCTAAAGTTAGGGATGGGTTAACTGGTCTATCCAAGGTATTTGTTAAAGGCTTTTCTGCGTCAGTAGGCACATTATGTTATCTCAGATGTTCATTTGGAAACAAGCACCACATATATACATGTGTTCAGTATAGTTAATACATTAATTTATTATATAAAGTAAAAAGTTCTTTTTTTAAAAATAAAAATCATTAAAAAATAACATTAAGAAATTTACATTAGTAATGGATTTTCTTAAGTATCAGCATGCTGATAGCAGAAATTGTGCAACTTATATACTCATTTAGTAAATGATTTTGTTTTGAAGTTATTATTTGTGGAATCTATGACTCTGGAAGAATTATTTAATTGAATCCCTGTAATTTACCATCCATGTGCTAGATAAAACCGCTATTGTCTATAATCTTATAGTTATGAAATGGGCTGCATATTTTAGGATCCATACTTAGCTGTGTGGATGTGCTAAATTTAGGCAGGGTTGTGGTTAATTTGAATTGCTTTGTAAATATACTGCATATGATTATTCTTTTAAATTGCTTATGCTGATTCTGAATCTTTGTTTGTGCCAGTTGATTACACATATCTGGTGATGGCATTTATTAGTTACACTTAGTCATAGGCAACTTCTTTTTCAATTGGCAAATCAAACTGCATGCATAAACTTTTCAACACCTTGGATCTCCACCTACATGTGTTATCATATACTGATTTAGTATGGTATTGTTTCCAGGCTGAGGAGAGGCACTGTGAGATTCTTGGCCACCTTCTGTACACAGCTAAGCTTGTTGCAAAGCAAGAAGGTCTTGATGATGGCTACAGGATTGTAATTAATGATGGGCCAAACGGATGTAAGTGTTCTTCTCCATGTCATTGCAGGAACTTTGACCAATCATATTGTATTTTGATTTGTAGGTTCTTGTGAGTGTTTGTTCTATATTTTTATTGAGATGAGGATTTGTTTTTTTTTGCAGGCCAATCAGTTTACCACATTCATGTGCACCTCATTGGGGGAAGACAGATGAACTGGCCCCCTGGCTAAAATGTGTTCAAAGGATTCATAGTGACTTATATGGGTTTTACAACCTCTGCAGTTAAAATATTCTGCTTAATGCTATCAATCAATAATGGTTTCAAATGACTTAGAAGTGGCTACATGTTACACTAAGAAACTATGATGATGAGTTAGATGACCTATATTAATTATGTTTAACCTGGTATGTTGAATATATGCTAAAACTAAATTATGAAGTCGTATCTGGATTAGTGTTGTTGATGTTATTGCCTATGCTACGTTATAACAACATTAGTGTCAAGTTTGTCGTGTATGTGAAAAATGCTGGATACTGCCGTGCTCGTTTTGAGAATTGAGGAGTTGAGTTTTGGTAAAACTATTATTTTATTATTTTTTAAGAAATTAAAATAATCAAGTCATATGATTTTTATAATAAAAGATATTAATCAAAAGTTGAGACTTAATACAACTAATATAGAGATTAATGGTCAAGATTATTAATCGTTAGTGAGTTAACATCATCCTAACTAATTTCAGATAATGGTGATGTGGATATTGTAGTGACTTAACACATACAATTTATTATAATTATAGTTGGAGTTAAAAAAGTAATTGAGAAAAAGTTAAAAGTTGAAAATGTCTGTGTAGAAGACATAAAATTTAGGGTGATTCTATGTTATTTATTTATGGGAAAAACTACTCTTATGTTACATGTGATAAGTTTCTCTCCTATACATCTTTCGATAACTGTGCCATCTTTTTCTTTTCTTTTCTTTTTTATTTTTCAAGTGGTGGAACTCACAAGTTTATCTCTATGACATAAGATAAGTTATCTCCTTTAACATGAGATTAATAAAATCCTTTATTTATTACGGTCAAGTAAGCAACTCTATCTTTCATTTGATTGTTGGCAGTGAAATCTTTTATATATATATATATATATATATATATATATATATATATATATATAGCAACCTTTGATACCAGTGTCAAATTTAAAATTAAATTTGACACCTCAGCTGAGAGCCGTTAGATCAAAAAAGATCAATGACTCTGATTTGTAAGCATGTGACACCATTGATCTTTTTTGATCTAACAGTTATCAGATGAGGTGTCAAATTTTAAATTTGACACTGGTGTTAAAGGATATATATATATATATATATATATATATATATATATATATATATATATATATGGGTCAGGATCATTTTACACTAGTATAAGTTACATTCTCAATCTTGACCATTGATTTCACTTATATCTAAGGGCTCTAATATTTTAGTTATGTGAGCCATTGGATATAAGGATACAAGTGGATCAATGATCAAGATTGAGTGTAAGACTTCTAATTCTTACACCGGTGTAAGAATATCATGTCCCTATATATATATATTATCATTTATTTGAATTAATAATTAATTAATTGTTATAACTTATTAAATTATAACCGTTAGATGAACATAAATCAAAGGTTGGGATGAGGAGTAAGACTTTTGGAGTCAAAAGATCCCTTTCCATATATATATGTATGAGATAGGATATTCTTACACCAGTATAAGAGTTAGAAGTCTTACACTCAATCTTAACCATTGATCAACTTGTATCCAATAGCTCACATTACTAAAAAAATTTGAGCCCTTAGATATAAGTAGGATCAACGGACAAGATTGAGAGTGTAACTTACACTGGTGTAAAATGATCCTGACCCTATATATATAGGATGTATGGTTATTATTTCTGCAACTGCTTTACGTACAACAACGACAGATGTATGGTTATTGATAGGACCAAATACAGTATGGACAGACCAAGGTGTATTGGGCCTAATCACAAACGGTTGATATGAGGACGTGGATCTGCTTCTAGGGCTGGAGGATGTTGATGATGTTGTGGAGCCTCTAATCCTTTGTTGGCGCAATGGCTGACACTGAATGGGGTACCTGCGATGACGCTCCGATGCCTAAGTCAGTATCGGTCACAGGTGTTGTGTATTCTTAATGAATTAGATAATCATACCTGGGTATGTACCCTCTGTTTATATAGTGGTTATGATGCCGCCTTCAGAAGACGGTGTGGCCTCTGAATGGCCGTTTATGGGCTGCAAGTTTTGCTAGAGCCTCAGGATTTTTTTTCCTTTTTTATTGAGAATTGAGTAGTTGAGTTTTGGTAAAACTATTATTTTATTTTAAGAAATTAAAATAATCAGTTCATATGATTTTTATAATAAAAAATATTAATCAAAAGTTGAGACTTAATACAACTAATATAGAGATTAATGGTCAAATCGTTAGTGAGTTAACATCATCCTAACTAATTTCAGATAATGGTGATGTGGATATTGTAGTGACTTAACACATACAATATTTTAAAACCTTGCCCAACCAAGTCCAATGGTAGATAATACTTTAAAACTTATTTCAAAAAATAAAAACAAGTGATAAATTACAATATTTTTCAACTCCAATTAATATATTGCGTGTAGAAGTTAATTGAGAAAAATTAATTGAGAAAAAGTTAAAGTTGAAAATATCTGTGTAGAAGACATAAAATTTTGGGCGATTCTATGTTATTTATTTATGGGTAAAATGTATCTGGAGATAAATTATCTGCAATGACCCATAAAACTATATTGTTTTGAATTAATGAAGGGTATTTATATAATTTTGTTTATTTTTTAGGATTCACTTTTTCTGCAGTAAGTCCAATACGACGTCGTTTTAGGACGGAAATCATAGTGATTTTATAATTTTAATTTATTTCAGGGTTATTATAGTCTTTATATTTATAATTTTTTAATTTTTCAATCTCAAAACGACGTCGTTTTGGAAGTAAATTCAGATAACTTATCTGTAGTAATTGCAGAAATATTTTTCTATATTTTTTATCATATAAATTTTACCAAAACATCATTTATTAATTTAAAACGATATAATTTTAAGAGTCATTGAAAATAAATTATCTCAAGAAATACTTTCATTTATTTATTACAGTCAAGTAAGCAACTCTATCTTTCATTTGTGGCCCCCTTTACTTTTCAGTCAAAGGTTATTTGTCTCTCAACCTTTAAAAAAACAGGTTATTTATGAGGTTTGCAGTTTATAAAGGAACATTTAAGAATTATGATTTTGAGTTTAAAATATTGTATGGACTTACACACTTATAAAATCTTTGCTAAATGAATCAATTATATTATTTTTATCTGATTGTTTCATAAGCTTTTTAGACACTATTTGTTTGTACTTAACATATATTGTCAATTTTTTTTTCAGGATTATATTATTAAACCTCAAAAATGTTGACGATAATAATTCTTTCATTTGATTGTTGGCAGTGAAATCTTATATATATATATATATATATATATATATATATATATATATATATATATATATATCAACCAAAATAGAGATCTTTTAGTTGCTATTACGTTCGTTATAAAGACCACTCCTTTGAAGGGAAAGTAGCTGTGCTTGTAATCATCGGCAGAAGTGCAAAACCACACGTAATGTACAATAGCATAAGCTTTTTCTAAAATTGGAGAAAAAAGATTTAAGAAATAAAAAATATAGGAATCTCGTTATTCTTATCTATGTATGTATTCAGCACTTCTAGTCTTTGCTATTATGGTTTAGGTTAGAATTTTTAGTTCCAGTAACGTACTTTTCTATTTTTGTGTTTGGGGTAATCGTTCAGTAATGTATTTTTAATAAAATTTTCAAGTGTTATAATTATTTTTTAGTTTAGTATTTCTGTTTTTAGTTTAATGTTTCTGCTTTTGATGCAGAAAATATTTATCATCCGTATTTATATAAAATTAACTAAATTTTATTAATTTTTTTTTTTTCACTTTACATTAAGACTCATTCACTTTTATGTTAATGTATCAGAAAAATATTTTCTGCAGTAAAAATAAAAAAAGAATTCCCTTCATTTTTATGTAATAAAATAAAGCATAACTTTTAAAAATAAGATAAATTTTCATTGGGCTCCCTTTACATGACTTTGGGCCCGTTTGAATAAATTTTTTTAAAAGTAACTTTTTATGACTTATATTTTTGAGAATGAAATTTTTTTAAAAGTTAAAGTTATTCCCTTTTAGGGTTTGGTGTTTCTCGTGTTAAATGACAAAAGTTATATCATTTTAGGAGAGAGATAAATACAAAAAATGAAAATCATGAGAGAGAGAAAGTGAGTAATTTTTTTTAATTTAAAATTTAAATAAAAAATTTATTATGTGTTTATCTTTATCTTAAAATGACATAACTTTATGTCATTTAAAATGACAAATACTTTTTCCTTTTATATATGAATGAACCATATAAAAAGTATTTTTAAATAAAAAAATTATTTGAATATTAAAATTAATAAATACTTTTTATATATAAAATTACTGAATATATGGCGTAGTAGGGTGGAGTGGTTGGAGTCGGATTTAAGTAAAATTGTATTTTTTTAAAAAAAATATTTAACTTTTAATTTTTGCTTTTTTAAGAACGAATCCTAATTTTTTTTAAAAGCACTATTTTAGCTTTTTTTAAAAAATTTTTTCTAAAAATTGTTATCCATACACATAAAATTCTTCAAATAGGAAAAAAAAAATCACCCAAACGCACACTTTATCATTTTTAGTATTTTTTAATTTTTTTAAAATTATAAAAATTAATCATTTTAAATTTCTTTTTTTATATATTATGTTTCAAATCTCAACTGCTTACTCTTTTAATTTTTTATAAATCCACTCCTATATATTAAATTAGAATACACTATTAGAATAAATTAATCTTTTAGTAAGCATTTCTTAAAGAGCACATGCTATTTTCAACTTTTTTTTTTCTTCTTTTAAATTTTGTATTGTTTAGAGTTAAATTATCTTCTTTACAGGTGGGCTGTGGGGCCGAGGGAGTAGAGAGCAACAAGTGAACTGTGAACCCATATATTATGCCATAATTAGCCCAGCAAACAGATGTTGAAAAAAGGGATGAAAATACCCAAAAAGGCAACAACCCCCAACCAACTTTTGTAGCTCCTTAGCCTAATCTATTCTGTAGTAATAAAAATGGGAAGTCTCATCAATTTCTAGACTTATATAAACCAATGCAATTGCTCACTGGTTCGTTAGGTTAAATTAAAACTTGGAATTCATTATACTTCATGCTATGGCTTCTCTTGTACTTCTTCTGTCTTTGTTTGTACGTCCCAAGATTAGAAACCAAGCTTCCACTGTTATTGCTGCTGCCTCCTCAGACATTATAGAAGATGCTTCATGTTTCCATGCAAGATGGGCAAAGCAAAAAGAGAACAATGATCGTCACAATGAGTATGAGGAGATCATGGGGGAGAAGATTTTTCAGGAGCCAAGATTTTGTATCTATTTGATTTAGCCATAATATATATATGAGATTTATTAATCTCCAAGATAACTTACCTCGTGCATAGAAACAAGTTATGTGGATCCCACCATTTTTTAAAAATAAAAAAAGAATGACACAACTTCTTATGTCTCACTAACATGAGATAGTTGTCTTCTATAAAAGAAGATAATTTAAACCCAATATATATGGGAATATAGAGCTATTTGATTGTATTGTGATTTTTTTTGTTTTTAAAATTATTTTGTAGAATAGTTATGGAAATAAATATTTTTTATATTTTTTTTTGTTTTGAAAGTGAAAATCATTATATACATATTATTTCATGCATACGCTAAAAAGTGGGTGAGACCTATTATTTTCTTTCTTTCTTCTCTTTTTAATGGATCTCACTCATTTTTTTGTGTGTGCATGAAATAATTTTGTTTCGTATAATATGAGAAATTATATATATATATATATATATATATATAAGTAAAATCATTTCTGCAGCCGCTTTACGTACAACATCAACAGATGTATGGTTATGATTTTCCACATTTAATGCTTTCATCCTTTGTATGTAAGGGTGAAAGTGGGCTGGGCTAGGCCAAACATTGTCTCGAAAAACCCAAGCCTACGTAAAAAAATTTCAATTTGGCCTGACCCAAGCCTAGTACGAGTCTAACTGTTAGCCTGACTTGACCCGTTTATAAAAAAACAAATGGTCTGACCTAGCCTGTTAATTTTTAACTTCCAAGCATAACCATGAATCAACTTTACAAAATACTCAAATTCTGTTGCTAAACCAAAAATCATAATTTCAACGTCCAAACAGAATCATGAATCACAAAAAAACTCATACAATCTTCATTTAAGTCACTTTCAAAAGCAAAATGCTTAAACTAAATAACATATATTTCATCAAATCTAACAAACAAATTCATACTAAGTAAATTAAAATAACTACATGAATCCAACAAACGCATCATAATGCTTGTAGTAAGTATAACCTCTCCCAAAAACCTTTTAATATATTCATATACACAATCTAATATGTTCAATCTTCCTACATAAGAAATAAAGTCAAATTTCTATTAAAATATAATCGAATATAATTAAGTTATAAAATAATTGCAATTGATTAAATTTATTTCTTTTGTTTTTTCTTCAAGGCATATTTATTCCATTTTATTTTAGAGGAAAGTTATACTTACAACCTATTTTTGTTTACAACCATAATTTAACCGTTGATTTCCGCTAATCAACGGTTATCATTTATTGTGAATTAATAATTAATTAATAAATTTAATTTGTGAAAATAATAACCGTTGATTGGTGAAAATCAACGATTAAGATTATGGTTGTAAAAGGTTATAAACAAAAATAGGTTGTAAGTATAACCTTCCTCTTTATTTTATTTGAAATAAATAGTACAATATAGGCTGGTCTGTAGACTTATAGGCCAGTCCTTGTGAAAGTGAGTCTATGAACTTTATATTAAACAAGCTTTTTCAAGGCCCAAGTCCGGTCTGTTTTACGAAATATACTAAGTCAGGTCGGACGCCTGACGTAGGCCGAGCCGTACGCCCCTGTAGGCCGGCTCGGCCCAGTTTCACCCCTACTTGTATGGTTATGATTTTCCGCATTTAATACTTTCAAATATATATATGGCAAGTATTTGATTGCTGCACGTATAGCAGCTGCATAAATGTAAACCCCATATATATATATATGGGGCAGGATATTCTTACACTGGTGTAAGAGTTAGAAGTCTTACACTCAATCTTGACTATTGATTTACTTGTATCCAATGGCTCACATTACTAAAAAATTAGAGCCCTTCGATATAAGTGGAATCAACAGACAAGATTAAGAGTGTAACTTACACTTGTGTAAAATGATCTTGACCCTATATATATATATATATATATATATATATATAGAGGAATGATATTGTAACAACTAAGTTGTGTTACTATCATGTACTACCAATCAATCTCACCGTTAGATCGCTTACATTGATCCAACGATATTTCCATCTTGTATGGTCATGATTTTTCAAATTTAATACTTTATAATTGGTTCATGAATCATCTTCATATATTAATTAGCTTATGACTATCGTTCTAGGAAAATGAACAATTCCACGGTCCAATTCATGTCATTTTTTTTACCTATCCACTTTGTCATTTTCAGTTCCTCTCCTTTCCCCTGATAATTTCCATTTGTAAACTGAGACCTTATGAACAACCATATTGTAACATTACCACATTATTCTACTTACTCCACATGCTTTATGCACAAAATCTAAATAATCTTAGGGCACTCAAAACCGATTATTATTATTATTATTTAAAATAAACTAGAACAAACATGCATGATGCATGCAAGAGGTAAGTTGTTGCGCGTAGCAAAACTGTGGACTCTGTCTCTGTGGGCTGAAAGAAGAAGCAATCAACAATGGGTCTCTCTCTGGGCCCTGTTATTTTCGAGGGAGCATATCGAATCTGGCAAGCTGTAAATGCAATCAAGCTTACATTATTAAATATGAATCACCTAAATAAAGAAAAAAGAAGGGCCAAGTGCATTCACACATTGTTAGGGCCTGGAAAGGTTACCCCACAATTGCTTCTTGTAAGCTACTTTTTTGTTTTTGTTAGTAGTTGGATCTTGGATGTTATCATCTACTGTATCACATAATTTGAGGAAGCTATTGAAATTATTCTTTCTTTTCCTTTCTTATTTGGGTTCATATGTGATTGAATCCCATTTATTATAATTTGCCGTTAAGTCCATTGAATGAGCTCTTGTAATGATTTTAGACTCCCTTTTTTCATTCTAACAATGATATTAGAATCTATGATTTGACTCGACCAAATATTAAAGAGATTGTGATACAATTGAAGAGGCCTCATTAAAAGTTTGTATAATTTGTGATTATTAAGAATGTTTTTAGGGTAAGCTCCTCAACATTTAAGAGGCCTCATTAAAAGTTTGTATAATTTGTGATTATTAAGAATGTTTTTAGGGTAAGCTCGTCAACATTTAAGAATTTACCAATATAATATTAAAATAAATAAATTTATATTAAGTCGCGTATCAAATCAATGACTTCAAGAACTTATATTAAAAAAATAATTTTATACAGCAATTTGTTGTATATATATATATATATATATATATATATATATATATATATATATATATATATTTGTACCAACTTTAATTACCTCTTTGAAGCGAGTATCCTACAAGCTTCAACTATAAGATCTCAGGCACTGACGAGGGTGGAAAGTAGATAGTCCTTTGACATGTGAGTTGGAATGTACTACCAGTCGAAAATCCTAGTGCCTAGAGTCCAGAGGGCTGTGACAGTAGGATCCAGAGGTTATTCAGGTATGAGACTGTACATATGAGAATGACTTAAATGAATTAATACGTACTACCTATACTAAAAAGATGCATATACTTTTTGATAGCCCATAACTTAAGAACTCCATAGTTAAGCGTGCTTGACTTGGAGCAATTCCGGGATCTTGGGAAGTTTCTCAGGAAGTATGTGAATAAGAACAAAACACGCTGAAAAGTCTAGTGTTGATTTGTGGGGACAATAGTTCATTCTACTAGTGGTCGGACATTACAAGTGGTATCAGAGCAGGGCCTCTGTCCCAGTACGTTGTGGTTCGAGGATGAACCATGTGGAAGCTGGTGGGTAGGTAACATCCCGAGCGCTGACGAGGGCAGACTGTACAATTGACAATAACATGATGCATATACTTTTTGATAGCCCATAACTTAAGAACTCCATAGTTAAGCATTCTTGACTTGGAGCAATTCTGGGATGGGTCTAGTTTGCGTTGTGGGGATAGTCATTAATCCTGCAAGTGGCCGAGCGTTACAAGGTAATATTGGGTTTTTTTTCTCTTGTTTTGTCTGCTAAACTTTGGTTTTGTGGATTTGATGACCATGCTCCTATTGATTATAAGAATTATACTGAATCAAGACTACAAAACTAATGAACTCCTTTGATACCAAATGAATATCAACGAAACATGTAATCTTTAACTAAATAATTCTGATGTTAACCTACTCCCAAAGGTTTGGGTTCATACAGTAATCTGGTTAGGGAAGTCTTACGTGGCTTGAGCTCTGCCAATCAGAACCTTTCACATGCAGAGACCTACAAAGTTTTGAGCTTTAGTAGTTTTAGTTAAAGGTTACGTGTTCTTTTCTATGTTTATTATTCCAGTTATTATTTTCATATCATAAACATGCTTTGAGATAATGATATTTTTCGTTAAAGTGACTGGACTGGTTATAGTTTGAAAACTCCAATATTACTGAGATTTATCTCACATGTGTTTGTGTTTATACTAACTTTTCCAGAAAATAAAGATGCCTAGTATGTGTATCCTTGGAGATGGATGGAGTACCATGATTAATAACTTTGAGGACCGTACGAAGTTCAAAGTTATTTTGTATACTCGTGGAGTGACTTTAATTTTCTACCCCGGTAGAGTAGAAACATTTCTTTTTAATTTAGATGACGTAGTAGTCTAGTCTATTCCAGAATGTACTAGGGGAACTTGACTTTTTGTTTAATGTATAATTACATTTTAAGGATGTTTTGATATATGTCTTCTTTTTATAACCGTTGCTTTAGAATCTTATATCTCTATATAATTTTATAGTTCTTCTTATTTCATTTGAGATATGATTTAAGAAACAATGTGACATTCTTTATACTAACTAGATACAGAAGATGTTATATAAACTTTGTTAGCAGTGGCGGACGTAGGAATTTTAATGAGGAGGGGCGAAAATAAAAAATATTATATTATAAATAAAAATATTTGAAATATAATACAGACCTAATGTAAAAAAAATTAAAAGTAATCTATTACAAAGATTAAGACCACTTCATTTGACTCTTATTTTACGTATTTTCTTATTGTTAAACTCATATAATTGAATTCGTGTTAAAATTCAAAACAATTTCTTTTTTAATGTATGTAATCAAAGAATCATCAAGAAATTGGTCTTCTAGTTTATTTCAAAGCTTGTTCTTGATTTTATTTTACGCATGCAAATTCTGACTTTTTTCTTTTTTTTTTAAAATGTCAGAATCTACATGTGTAAATATGTTTGCTACAAAAAGTTTCATATGTTATTGCTGGAGAAGAGGTGAACCCATAAATAAATCATGTTATCCATTATCAATAAATTAGATACCCACAAAGTTATATATGTCCTTTCATTCTTTTTATAGCTAAAATTGTTGGAAATTTAAAGAGATTAAGAATAATTTAGAAGAACAGAATACAATTTTTTAATATCACAATCACATGTTTGGTAGGAGGTGAAAAAATTTTTCCTAGAAAAATGGGGTTGAAAAATTATTTGCCTATATTTGGTAGGAGGTGAAGTTAAAATATAGCTGAAATTTTTTTTTCCCATTATTTGCTTTTCTATATAAAATAGTTGGGGAAGATTACTATTGAAGGGGTGGAATTATTTTTTTCCCGTGTGATGGAAAAATTAATATAATATCATTAAAATTAACTAAACAATCCCGAAATTTTTTTGAAGAGTGTTTCAAGATTGATTCCCACGTCCCCTTCAATGAAAATGATTGTGCTTCCTCTTCAGTTGTCTTCTCTTGCAATTGCAAGCTGAACAATTTTTAAAAGTTTGATTTGAACCGTTGAGATTTTGTGCTTCCTCTTTACGCTTACGCATGTCAGTAATTTATCCACTCACACACATTTTTTAATATTATTAAAATACCATTTATATATATAATTTTTTTCTATCAAATTTTAAGGAGGACAGGGTCCCATCCTAGCCCCCTCTAGTTCCGCCTCTGTTTGTTAGTCATATTTAAAGCTTTTCACCCTTTCTCGAATATATATTTGGTGGGAAGAGAAATTACTTAACTTTGTGTCGTCAATTGAACAACCTATTTGATATTCACATTTTAATAACGAAATTTGAAAAGAATTACGTCGTAGTCCTGAGTGAAACTCAGACATTTTATAATTTACATAATTTTCGCTAATAAATTTGAAATTACACCAAATTATCACACGTGTATAGTTAGTTGCATTACACGAGGATTTGGGCTGCTTTCTTGCTATGCTATTTACGTAATTATAGAGAAGTAGATCTTTTGTATTAGAAACATTGTGCCTTTACCTCACTGGTGGGTGACTGGGGGAGCATCGGGACAAACATTATTGACAAAATACCGACAAGATAAAATTGATTCATAGGAAGAAGGTTTCTAGAATTATACAATTGGCCATCCTATTTCTTGTCCCAATCCCTGAAATGAAAGGCAGAGAAAATAGCTTTTGTGTTATTTTTTTTTATCTTGAATGGAGATTGATGTAAGTGTTGCGTGAGAATCCAATATCCTTATCTAACTTGTCTTTGGTAATGTGGCAGCCGCAATCGCATTGAAAATGCAATCAAGCTTTAGCGCCATTCTTTTTTTTTTTTTTTTTGTTGAGGCTTTAGCACCACTTTAGTAGTGTCCCCGTGTTTACAATTTTTTCGTCTGAATTAAGGTGAGCCAAATTTTTTAACTCTGGGTCTAGCCGTTGATTTTCTATAAGGGTAAAGACAAAAACAGAAGAAAGGTCTATGATTCAAGTAAAATTTGGATATGAAACATTTATAATCGGAAAACAAGGCTACTACAGATCCAGGTGGAAGAACTTTATGTTCCTGTCATTTTGTTTTAAAATATAATCTCGGTTCGTTACTTATTACCAACATAATCTATATTGATAAATTTTGAACGGAACTATATTTTTGAATTAAAAAAATGTGAATGCCCTGTAATCTATCAAACTATGAATAAAAATCATCATACCAGGCATATAAATCAACTGATATGAAATTGTTTAAGTTTAATCAGTAATTATAAATTCGAATCCTTCCTATTGAGTTGTATTAAAAAAAACTAGTTATAACCTACCTTATTCAACTGGTTTAAAATAAAATAAAAAATTACGTACTAACTGACTGATAGTGCAACCACCCATATTTGTTGAGGCCCGGAAATTTTAGCTCACAGATTGCCTCTTATCATCTCTGTTCCTCGTTGAGTCATAATTTTAGGAAGCCATTTAATTTTTTTTAGATATTCTAATCGGTTCATGGCTTCTCTACTAGTCTGATTCGAGGTGAGTCCGCAATTAAGGTTTTAATCACTCCGAAAGTTGGTAATAAAAATAATCAAACACATACTCTCACCTCGTCTACTCAGTTTCCTATTGCTAATTGAACTATTATCGTTTGGTATTTAATCGATTCTTTGTTTTCCTTTTGTGAAGATCTGAATGGACCTGGATAAGTTTGACACCACATTTCGTTCGACAATAGGTCTCTTAGGTCCTTGTTCGGTTCAAATCCGAAGTCTTTTGTCCCTCTCTGTCTCGGGCTTGTGCTTCTGAACAGTTCGGATGCATTATTATGCCCATTAGATGTCAATAAACAACAGTAAACTCATATAGATTTTGCTCAACTTGAAGATTCTGAGATATAATCCACTTGTATAATCCTAAATCCAAAACCTTATTACCAACTTAGCTCCTTTGCTTGCTCCAAAACCGAACCAGTTTAAATTTTGGATTAATTTTGATATGATTTTGAATATGTCCAAACTGATTTTAAAGTGGTTTTGAATTAATTCTATATCAAAATCGATTTTAAACCATAAATTGATTCGAAACTAATTTTAAACTAGTTTAGAATTTTTTTTTGGAAAAGGCAAAATCAGTTCGATTTTTAAACTGATCGATTTTTAAACTGATCGATTAAAACCGATTCGGCATAAAGCCTAAATCGAACGCTTCATGCATATCCCTTACTCGTCGGTATATAGTATGTGAATTAATAGAGATTACTTTCACTCCATTGGCAATTGAAAAATTATACATTAGTAGAAGTTCTGATCTGGGGTGTAAATAAGTTGGGTTGGGCTAGACTTTGGTTTAAATAGCTCAAGCTTATGTAAAATACTTTAAGCTATTCTGGTCTGTTAGCCTTATATAAGCTCAAATTATATGTGTGGTATTACCTATGTTTTAAAAATAAAAATCTTATCTTAGGCTTGTTATTCTGTTTGATCCTATTATATATTCAATAATTAAAAAAATATTACTTTATTATTCAAAATCGTTAAAATAATAATTTTATTCGAAATAAATAATATGATATAGGCCGATTTATAAGCCTAACATGTAAAAGAAAGTATATAATCTGTTTTTTTAAATAATTTTTTTTAGGCTTGAGTATGTTTTATTTGACTATGTATAATGTATCACATATTTTTAATCTTTTTCTATAGATATTTTATATTTCTTTATTCTTTTTCTATGAATTACTAATTTAACAAATATAAACATACTAACAGTCTGAAGCTCCATGAAATAAGATAAATAGGGAAGGTTTAGGGCTTTTTCACCCTTTTGCCCCTTATTAATTAATTAATAATTATTTTGTCCCTGATTCGAAACTATCTATCAATCTGTCCCTCTTTAATCAACAACCTTGCATTTTTAATCGACTAAATGGCCAAAACAGACAAAAATGGCTGTTGGGAGATTTAGTCGACTAAATCTCCCTACTTAATCGATTAAAATCATACTGACTTGTTTAAGTAGGGAGATTTAGTCGATTAAATCTCCCAACAACCATTTAGTCGATTAAAAATGTAAAGTAGTCGATTAAAGAGGGGAAAATTGGTAGATAGTTTCGAATCAGGGACAAAATAGTTATTAATTAATTAATGAATGATAAAATGGTCAAATAGCCGAAGGTTTAGTGTCGCAAAAAATGCTAAACAAATTGTGGCAGTTTGCACCTTACAGGAAGTGAAATATTTTGTGGAGGTCTTTAACCTACTGAAAGTCAAACATATGGTGAAGGTTAGAGAATGTCATAAATTGCAATATTTATGAGGGTCTGAAACATCCACAAAATACTCTAACAAATAGTGAATTCCACAAAATATTGTGGCACATGCAATACTGGCATTTGTGAAAAACGCTATAAATATATTTTGTAAGAGTCAAAGACCTCCACTTTACAAATATGACACCCACAAAATACGTGAATTTTTATAATAATAACAGCTATAATAGATATTTGTAATGAATTGTAACATTTATAAAAGTATCTTTAATATAAAATTTAACATTTAATAAATATAGTTTCCAATAAAAAAATATTTAATAAATATTTTCAAACATTACAAATTTAGTCATATCCTATTTTTTATCAATTATAATGAAGATTTGAAGTTTCTGAACAACACCCTCAATCATCGACGCAGATGTCAATATCAATTATCAATCTCAACTATTCACTTTGAATAATCTCAAGAAAAGTCACTTCAGTTTTAATTGCCTTTTTCTTATTTAATTTTTTCGTAAAGTCACTTTATTTTAATGATACACGAACCAAATAATAGTCAAATTAATAAAATAATGATAATGAGAGTCTACCAAAAATAAAAAAAATACAAAAATAATATTTAAACCTATTTTCCCTTATAATATTTTAAATTATTTTTTTTGTTGGATTAAAATAAAATCAATAATTATAAAATAATATTAAAGAAGAGTCATTAATTTGATTTTGATTAAATAATAAAAAAAAATAATTACAAAATATTATAAAAAAATAATACAAAAATATAATATTTGTCAAAAATAATAAGGACGTCTCTGTAGGATTATAAAAAATATTTTTTAAAGGATGAATTATTATGTCTATTGTATATATTTATTTCCATATCATTTAATTATAATCGCAATCAATAGTGAATGCGGTACGAGAGAATAAGAGATTGTAACTTAATAATGTGAAGATAAGTATATAAAATAAATATGAAAAAAATATAAGTATAATACTATATTAATTCTTAGATTTAAAAAAATTTGCAATTGTTTTTCCATGATATATATCATATTTTGGATATAGCTAGAATCCAAATATACTGACCAATCCTAATGTTGTTCTCCAATAGATCGCATAATAATAGGACACGCATACTCCATTTTCTAGTGAGTTGCAGGCAGAGTTCGATAAGTTCAAATTGTTATTATATATGTTAAATACGACGGCAAAAAAATTAAAATAACACTTTATTATGTGGAGAAAATAACACTTTATATTTTTTAAAATTCAACCGAATAATTTTCTTATTTAAATGACTAAAATAATTTTTAAATATGTTTTAATTAAATACAATAGCATTTTTTTTTGTATAAGACTTTATTTTATAATAAATATTGTTAAACATTACAATTCATCCATATTAATTTTTCGTTGCTTAAAATGGACTTTTCAAGTTTATCAGTAACACCCTAAACCATCAAACGTATGACCATATCTATTTCCGCAGCTCACTTAAACTATCAATAAAAAAGAAAAGACACCTTATCTTCTTTTTGGAAAAGTCACTTTACTTCCTAAGCCAAATCAGAAGGCAAATCAAATAATAATTAAACGAATAAAATAATAATGAGATACCCATTAGATTGTTATTATCTTGAGTGGGGTATACAAGAAGCCTTGTTATTAAATGTTAAGAAGATAAAGTTTCTTATAAAACCTCTCAATGTCTCAAATAATATCCTTTCATTTTTTCTTTCTTTCTCCACTAGTTTTTCTCTGTAGTAAATATGTCCACACAAATATTATTATATTTTTCTTTTATTTGCATATGAATTATCAATGGTTGTACGTTATATGTCCTGGACAAAAACAAGAAAAGTTTTCTTTCTTTTTTTCAATAAGAAAACATAGTATTGTATACTGAGTATATATAGTAAGGATCCAAATAAAATAACCAATCCCATGTGATTTTGTACATGGACCCAATATTAATAAGACCCCACATATTCCATATATGGGTATCATCATATATGCAAGACACATGCACCGTTTATGAGGGAAAAAAAAAGGAACACTTATGATTTTGTGCGAATAACATTATTGAATGAATGGTCTACAAAATTAACCTCACCTTGAATATCATCAAGATTAACTTTACCCAACAAAAAACAAGAAAAAGAGTAGATGCGAGAAAAAATATTTGTTATTTTAAATGACAATAAATTATGTCATTTTAAGAGAGAGATAGACACAGAATAAATTTTTTTATTTAAATTTTAAATTAAAAAAAACTCATCATTTTTTATCTTTTATGATTCTTATTTTCTTTGTCTATCTTTCTCTTAAAATGACATAACTTATGTTATTTAAAATGAGAAAGAGCATATTCACAAATGAAACACGTAAGTAGCAGAGTGGGGCTCGTGTTACAACAATGATATAGGCACTATCACTATCAAAAAAATGACCATACGATAGAAGCAGAAAAACAAGAAGACACAATAAGTGAGAACCGAAAACAAGAAAACTGAAGCAACAAGAAGTAAGCATTAATTAGTAACAAAAGAAGCAAATGGCTATGTCGCGAAAGCGAGAGACACGCGAGGTGTGTTGCGGTTAGACTTTGCAAGCGGTGGTTTATTGACACACCCTATAACCCTAGTACTACCACTACTACTTGTATTACTATTAACACCAACACCACTAACAATCACGTGATGATTCACGTGCATCGAAGGTGTGGTCCCACACTTCACAGGTTGTGGCCCCACACTCACCGCTTTCTCGCTCCGACAACTCACCAACAACCCATTTCCTCCCTTTCTCTTCCACTTCTCCGCCGCCACACCACCGCCGCCTCCTCCGCCGCCGATGTAATCCTCGTGCGCTTCCGCTGTGGTCACGCTCCACTCGATGCTGGCCTCGCTCGGCTCGTACGCCGTCGTGGTGGTGGACCCCTCGTCCATGCTCCGGCGACCGAAGAAGAAGCCGTTGTTGGTGGCGCCGGAAGCCTCGTCGAATGAGTCTCTGCTTCCGTGACGGTACATGATAGGGTACGTGGATTGCGTGGCGGTGGAGAAGCTCTCGATCTCGAAGAGATCGGAACTCGCGTCGCTCGCCGCGTCGTCGACGTCGACGGCTCCGGCTCCGGCTCGTGATTTCTGTTCCACGGTGTTTTCCGGTGGTTGAAAAACTTCAAGGGAATCTCGGGGTGGGTCTTCTTCAACGACGCCGTTTGGGATGTGGGGTTTTGGGTTTGGGTTTAGCACAGGGAAAGTGAAGCCATCGGTGAAGGGTGTTTTCACAGAGGTTACAGCTCCGTTCGGATGAAATCTTTGAGATTTCGTGGCTACAAAGGTTGTTGATGCTGCTGTCTGGTTCACAACCCAATTGTTGGGTGTGATATGATTAGGAACATCCTTGGACTCATGATCATGTCTTTTGATGTCGTTGAGAGAATAATTTATTGCCGGTTCCCGTGACGGCGGCGGCGGTTGCGACAATTGGGCGGTTTGGGTTTTGGATTGTTGAATGTTTTCTTTGACTTGTACTGATTTTTTACCTGTGCATGGACATTTTCTCCTTAAAAGCCATATAGGTTTGGAGAGTGATGATGATGTAAATGTTGTTCTGTTTTTCTTGTTGAGTTCATTGGGGTTTGGAGGGTTTTTCATTGAGACTGGGATTGCACCTTTTGGATGAGATAACAACCCAGCTTGGCTGTTCCAACTTGCTTCTGATGAAGCTGTTGGTGTAGCAGCATGGAATGAACGTGCTCTGTAGTTTCTGATGATGGCATAGCCATCAACTGAGGATGAAGCTGAGGAGTATCTTGTTGTCTCTGTGATGATGTCACCTCGTTCTGGAATGCGTTCCATGTCTGTGTGAATCATGGGAGAGACTCTACTGTTGCTGGTGATGGTAACTTTTTGGGTTTCATTGTTGGTCACTTCATTGAAGTACTTGTGAGCATCGAATATGCTAAGCTCAGAGGTGGAATCTTCAAGAGCTCTACGTATTCCAGATCCAATGGCATGATGATGTGGTTGGCAAGTGATTGGTTTATCGGGTCTGAGATAGGAAGAGAAAGATGCATCTCTGTCTCTCAGGTTTGGTGATTTTGGAGTCAGGTTGCCATGAAAGGTCTTCATCACTGTTTATGATCTTTCCAACTTTTTTTTTTTCCTTTTTTGAGGGATGTTATTTTAATATATTTGTAACTGGAAAAGCTGAGAGCATGAAACTGAACTAGGAAGTTGTTGCTTATGAAATTCCTTATGCTGATATATATGTGTTAAGGTCTGTGTACCTGCTTGTTCTGTCTCCAATTATAAAGCTGTAAAAACTAGAAACATCATATTCCCTCACCCCACCTTTTTTCCTCCCTATTCAATGAAACAAATTCCCAACCTATGATCTGCTTCACTTACTTTCTCAATGTATTATAAGTAAACAACAAAAGTCTGAATTTAAAAACAGAATATCCGGACTAGATTAGGATATCTAATTATCTATGTATAATAATACAAAAAAAATTATCTATATGTATAGATAGAGTGATGGAATAACCAATTATATGTGATATACTTCATCATTTGGTTGCATCATGGCCATCTGTTAGTAGCTATCTCTGTCTAGATATTCAATCATTGAAACAAAATTCAGTGCCTTTCGATTGTAAGCCAGAGATAACAGTAGGGCTAGCACACAGCACAGTAAAATAAAAAAGAAATAAAGTACATTAAAAGTATTTTTTTTCTCTACACAATTTTAATAGGCCTATGATTCTCCATGTTTGTAAAGTTGCTATTAAGTACAATTTATTCATTTCAGAGCATGCTGCTGTTGATATATAGATGTACTATATCTTGACAATGCCTCTGGGATTCCCAGTTGTATTACATATCAGAGAGCTATTTAAATGTGATGCCACACCTCAAATTCAATAGCTATTATCAAAATATAACATGTTTAGGATTTTATGTTGATATATGACAGACATTTAAGCTCTTCAAATTATTGACCACTGTTTTTTCTATTACTCAATTACCTACAGTTAAGCAACTAGTCCAAATCAGTGTCTTGGAATGACAGAAGAATGTTAGGTCTATGTTGTATGCTTGGTGAGCCTTATAGGACTCCGAGGCAATGAAGGGTTGAAGGTTACTATTTCAGGCCTAAATATTGCTGGAATAACTTTATCCCTTGATTGATTGTTTGTTTCCAAACTCAAGATCCGTGACCATTTTTCACGTTCTTTTACTTATTTTGTAAGTAAAGTTTTCTCTTCATGTGGCCCCCTGGTAAGTTTTGGTGGCATTGATTCAATAGAATTAGGCAAGGAAGCAAGTCCTATCTGACATCATAATCAGCCAGATTGCTATGTGAATGTGTGAGGGTCCATTGGATTTGACATTTAGGGAAGTAAGGTATGTCTGAACTCTTGAGAGACCATGAAGAATTGTCCTTGTGGGTTAACCCAATCAATTATCAGAGGTGGATTGATTTTGGAAGCAGTGCATGGTGGGTCACAATTAACCTTCTAGCTAACATGCACTGCTTTATTGCCTGCCTTTAGACAATTTATGTGTATGGCTCTTGATCAGGTGGTGGTCCAAATTTTGCCTTAGAACAAGATTTTGATTGCATTCTTTCTATCAGATAATATAATATATTCTTTTTACTTTATAATTCTTTAACTCGTTTTCAACATCTATTCCTTTACAAACTTTTTAGTTTGGTTGATGCCGAGTAGTACACATTAATCGTTTAGTGAAAAGGGGTGTTGCCTTTTACACTTCGTGTTTTATTACTAATTTCTTGATATAATATTGTTTTAATTTTTTTGGTTTCTTCTTTCTTCTTGATAATCCTGTTGGAGATAAGATTCCCTTATTCAATATTATAGTATGTACGTTGTGTGAATGTGTGCGTAGTTTAAGGGTTCCCCCCAACGCGAAAAAAGAAATGATAAATTATAAATAATCCCCTAATGTTTTAGCCATTTTCAACTTCCATACATAAAGTTATTTTGGTAAGGCATAAATTGCCTGTAGTTTGAGTCACAATTAAAAATGTTAAATTCAGTAAATTTTAACATCTCATAGATCGGGTTGAAAATCAGTCGAGTGAGTTTGTAAATTGCTTTATATTCTTATTTTGAAGGCACATGCTTCACACATAACCTATGAGACATTAAAGCACTATAATTTAACATCTTTAATTCTAACTCAAACTTCAGGGAAGTAATGTGTTACCAAATACACTACGAATGCAAACTGAAAATGGTTAAAAGATTAAGGGTTTATTTATATTTTACCCAAAAATTAAGAAATACGAAAAAAGAAAAAAGAGAACTCAAATGTGCTTAGAGCCTACACTTTCATACAAGCCCAAAAACTTGCTCTAAGCCCAAACCCAACAGCTTATAGTACAGCATTTAATTAAGGAGGTCCAGAGGGTGGGCCAGACAAAAGTAGAGACTCGAGTAAAGTGGTTAAACTATTTCTTTTTAATTGATTGATTTTCTCCCTTTCCTTTAACCGGCAAATTCTCTGTATCATCAATCAAAGCATAATCAGAGTTGGTTAACACACCTCGTGTAATTGAAAAAATTACTTTAGTATTGGACAATAGACTATGCTTTTACTTTAAAAATTATTTGAGAAAATTTGATCTTTACTTAATTGGTAGAAAATGCCTAATCTATTAAGAGTTAATATTTCTTATATTGTAGGAGATAAATTTTATTTTTTATATATACATAAAAATGATAGTATAATAAGTATTTGAATATTTTTTTTAAAAAAAACTTTAAAAATATGACTGTCTCATGTTACTTTTGAAGAAGTCACCAACTTAGCTCGCCAACTCCTAAAGAAATTAAATGGACCTCATACAAATGTTTTTTTTTTTTTTACACCTTCTAATTTACATTTCATTAGTCCAAGACAAATTGGCCTGATAATACACAATTGAACTTGGTCAAAGTGGTGATTAAAGGATGATTGTGATGGGATACTCAGTTCTGCTTCGCGAAATGGTGTTTGTTGGATGATGATTCTTAGGATAGTTACACTCAAATGCTCAAATTAATTTATGAGAGATGAGCATAAATAAATTGAAAGAGGATGATCCTACATGGGTTCAAGTCTCTCTTTTATAGTAATGGCATAACCTGCATATCTCCTTAGTATATCGCATTAATATAGCGACATACATTCTTATTGATGGATTGTGATAACTTCATCAGCTTATCTCATCTGCGGGATACCTTTGGTAAGTTATGATATGTTATCAAGTGTGGTTGTGCATTTGTGAGACTACGTGCACACGTGATATGCAATTTTTTCCATACTTACTAGGCCTTTGTCTTGGGTTACCAACATTCATATTTTACAATCTTTTTATAAGAAAAAAGGAAAAAAATCTCTCTTATTTTCATAAAGAAAATTATTAAGTAAAAATATAAAAAAAATGAAGTTTAGGAATATCATTGTTGAAAAACATAATCATACAAATTCGTATGATAAATCTATTAATTAAAAAAAAAAAAAAATCCTAGCCAACAACGAAGTACATGTCATACATAAATCTTCAAGAGTGTAACTTGTAAGAATGTCTCTTTTCTTGGTTGCTAGGAGCTTCCACCACCACACACACAAAAAGTGAATGGAAATATGGCTAAACCAGAGAAAGCTTTTTTCGCCATCCATCATCTATGGCTCATCTTCCTTCTTCTTTTCTCAGAACTATTTTCCATATCTCATCCCGACCTAGTTTTCCTTTTCTTCTACATCCTCTCAATAACCCCATCACTCTTACTCCACCATACTTCAATCCACTAACTTGTTCAAAGCAACACCTGAACCGCAGAAGCAGCAACTCCAAGCTCTTGGCTATTTCTTACAGGTATTTCACCGAAGAAGAAGATGATGATGATGATGATGAGGATGCCGATGAAGACCACAACTTTGATGAAGCAGTGGCTCTCTTCAATAGCGGAGAGTACTACAAATGCCATGACTATCTTGAAGCCCTTTGGAACAACGCTGAAGAGCCCACCAGAACACTGATTCATGGAATATTGCAATGTGCAGTGGGTTTTCATCACCTCTCCAACCAGGTTTTAATATAGGAATTTATGTTTATCATTTAACATAATATAACTTCACTCTCCTACACACACATTAAAGAGGTGGGGTCCACATGTTTTTCTTTCTCTTTCATCATTCCACTTTCTCTCTCCCTTTTGATGTGAGAGTTGGAAACAAAACTTACATTATGTTACATAACACTAATAAAACCCTTTAATATATTACTTTGTGTCAAAGTTTCATTTTATTTATGGTATGGTTTTGCTTGGATTATGAGTTATTGTATTGAAAAAAATCTGTTCATGGGGCCTAATAGAATCATAGAGGAGCCATGATGGAGTTGGGGGAAGGAATATGTAAACTGAGAAAGATGGAGTTCTCAAATGGACCATTTCTTAAGTTTGAGAAAGAGATTTCAGCTGTTTTGGATTTTATCTACCAGACTCAGATAGAATTAGCTGCATGTGAGTCATTCTAACCTTGAAATGCTACCATGCAGTGTGTTTGGTTTTGAAGAAATTACATTATTTTTTTTCACCCTTGAATATGAGCAGGTAGTGAGGATGTTTGTGTTGCAATGGATCAATCAGAAAAGTCGTACCAACTTCTGGGGGAATATGCTGCAGGGCAGCGTATATATTATCTAGAACTTGGTCATGATGCATCAGTGTACATAGTGTTCTGTCCTCAAGGGTCTTATGGTGCAATTGAAACCCCAAAGGTTAAGCTTCCCAAGCTTAAGGCTACCATGGAACATCTTGTAGCCTATGAATACAAGTAAACATCTCAAGATCAATCGTGTAGATCAAACCGCATGCAAAATTTGTTCTTCACTTCAATTAGAGACTGCGTGCTACATATTACTTGCCAGGAAGAGTCCTAGACAACCTTTGTAAGCCCAAGAAAAGTAAATAAAAAAATTACTCTTGTATTATACTCTCTTATAATTGCTTATTTTTTTTAATTTTTTAATTTTCTCTTTTAATCTATACTAATTAAATTTTACCTGAAATAATTATGAAATAATCTATACTTAATAGTTGAATATCAAATAGAAGACTATGGGTGTGAAGAGACTGGAGCTAAATTTGATCATGATTACAGAGGATGTCTAATTGACCATGACTACTGACTACAAAAAAAAAAGCTCAGTATCCAGCAAATGCTAGTAAATAACATAGATTTATGAGCAAAATTCATGAATACAAGCAATTTCCATTGGCAAATCAAGGATCATTATAGTAGATAATTTTTTTTCCTTGTTTAAGCAACGTAAAGCATTAAAAGTCATCAATAAATGTCGTTATAAAGGGCCTAAAGTAAAAATGAACTGGTTCTAATTCTAATGTTATCTGGCTGAAATTCCCAGCGCTGACAAGTAACAAATTAAAAATGAATGCAAAATGGAAGCATCAACCTCAGAAACAAAATTGCAAGCCCTATCACATAAACAAAACCACTTCCTTTTCAATTTCTGGGCATCAGCTCAGTGATTGTAACTATTAGTCAGCTGTCACCATTCACCAATTCAGCTTCATGCTCACATGTCTAGGTGAACTTGGTGGAGATTGCAAGACTCTAATGTCAGTCTCATGAAATAATCTAACTCTGGTTGAAGCTGGAGAAAATCAGCATTTTTTATAGTCAACTGAAATTAAATTAACCATGGAAGACAACATTATTAAGCAGAGTATGATTGGACAATTCGCACAAATGGAGTGTAACAAGTGTATAAAGTGTATAGAGTATGTTATTAAATACATGTGTTACCGGGCAATATGGCCAAAATGATATGTTTATTATGGTAATGCATGAGTGACACTTATTTTGACTAACATCAAATGCAAACATTAATTATCTAAATGCACAATACATTCATCCACACCAGAATTTAGAGTAAATATATTGTCATCACAAGGGACACTGAGAATTAATGCCCTCAAGCTCACAAGAGGATCACGCCCTTTTCTCTATTTTACATTAACATGATCTCAATTCCATAGATAGACAGCGTAACAAATTTGTTGTATACCTTTTTTTGGGTCATGGAAGGATACTATTCATTGAAAACAACATTTCCATTTATATAGATATTTTTCCTCGTTATCTTTTAACTTTATTCTAGTAGAAATGCACATAGAATTTATATATACAGATTGACCAGTGATCCAGGCTTGAATAGATCAAAGTTAGGTTGGGTTTGATAACTGACCATGATTAACTATTAATGGTACTTTGCCCAACCTCTGTATATTCACGCTTACCTGCATATGACAGATTATTACGATCCTACTTTAAGGTATGGGACTTAGAGTCCCGTATCGGAAACATAAGGTTATAGTGTGGGGTTTATATGGACTTTGGACTCTCATACCTCATAAGCTAGCTTTTGGGATAAGGTTCGTATCAATTGGTATCAGAGCTTTCCATTATGTCTCCCGTAGCAATCGAGCGGCCTAGGTGGTAATGTTGGCATTGCAGTGTTTGCTCAGGACTAGTAAAAGACTAGCGTAAAGCCAGCCCACAAGAGTGCCGGGGCTGCGGAGCGTGATGGAATGTTACGATCCTATTCCAAGATATGAGACTTGGAGTCCCACATTGGAAATATAAGGTTTTGGTAAGGGATTTATATAGAATTTGGGTTTTCCTACCTCATGAGCTAGCTTTTGGGGTGAGGTTCTCCCAAGATTTGTATCACAGACACAAATGGAACACTCCTTGGTTTATGGCTTCATCCTTGATGATTTTTTTCTTTTTTTAATTCCTCTACTTTAGCTTTTTCCTTGCTAAATACAATTAACCTTAACTTTACATACCTATCTCCCATATAATACAGCAAACTTCCAATCACTCTTCTTGAAGGTCAAAGTTTCAGAAGAATACAACTTTGTTCTAGTGGTTGACCATCCTCAAAGCCTTCCATGTTTCAAGCACTATCATCTTTTTCCAATTGAGACGGGTCCTTTTCTTTCTTGCTTTCTAGTTAATATTAAGACAACACCATGTTAAATATTTATAACTATTCACCTTCCCTTTTTCATTTAGTTTATTTAGAACGTTATTAGCCTTGGCAGCCTTGTAAAGAACCTTGGGATACATCACCCAAAAACTAGCTCAAAGGGTGGGGTGCCCAAGGCCTTATAAACTCCACATTAGTTGCACATACAACCAATGTGGGACTATATATCTCAACACGCTCCCTCACACGAGAGCCCATTGGGCTTGAAGAGTGGAAGATGCAACAAGCCCAGTCTACCTGTGCTAAGAAAGTTCACAAGAGAAAGTGGGGGGCGGCGAGGCTCTGATACCATGTAAAGAACCTTGGGATACATCACCCCAAAAACTAGCTCAAAGGGTGGGGTGCCCAAGGCCTTATAAACTCCACATTAGTTGCACATACAACCAATGTGGGACTATATATCTCAACAAGCCTCTACAACAGTCCACAAAAAGAAAAAGAAAAAAAGTGATGATTGAAGAGATATTAGAAACCCAAATACATGCCGAGCACAAACACATACCAAAATGGCACACATGTACATCTGCACACACACACACACAACAAAGTGAGAGAGAGAGACCTGAAAATCCTTGTTTCTTCCTCAATAAGCAACGGTCTGATGTTTATAATTACTCTATAGGCCTTGGGAGGTTCGACAGCGGAAATATATAAACTGCATTAAAATCTAAATCAGATATTAAGGATCATATTTCTTCTGCTCGTTAACTTTCTGTACATGGCTCAATAGGAATCTCATATATACATTTTGCCGTCCTTTCTAATTTTAAATATTATAGTATAACACGTATTTTCTTTTCTTTTCTTTTCTTTTCAGTTAAAAATGGTCCTTAACTATTCTGAGTGTCTATAACCAGAATTCTTATTAAATTGAAATGAAAGGGGAAAAAAAATATATTCCTGTCTAAGAGGCTTAAGATAATCAATATACATAACTTTCCAAGTTAATAAGCTAAACTCTAAGGTTATCTTTGCTGATCCTACATACAACTTTTACTATGCAGGATCTAATTCTCTCTAGCAAGAATAATTTGTTAGAAGATAAATATATAAAAAGGATACAAAAGAATCAAGAAGGACACATCCTCCTGCGTCTACCAGCCATGGTAGATTTGGTCTGATTCTTGACCAATCCAAGCTGCTCACAAGTATGCTACATAGAAAAAGTACATGTTCATTGAATATATTTGATAATGTAAAAATTATGTATTTCATGCATATCACCCAATAGGGTGTGTTTACAATATATAATGAGAGCATAAGTGTAAAAAAGGAAACAAAATGAGTACAATATGTTAAAAATGGTCTCTATCATAGTTGAACCCACCAAGCCTAATTATGATAATTACTAGGATTTTTCCAAAGATAATTTCACACTTTCACTATATTTTCAATTGGCAAGAGTTACTTTGGTGCCGAGACTGAACATAGACATATAGAAGATGATATAAAACAGTTGCGTACCTTGCTACGTAAGTGGCATTCCCAATTAAAGCAAAGAGAAACATCAGAGGATTGAGGCCCTACATATCATAAAAGACAGCTTTAAACCCTGCCCTCTGTGCTAATTGACACTGCTTCGTGCAACTAGAAAAATATATCTTTTCCTGCTCTCATAAGGGTGATCTGGTGAAGGGAGGAGATTTCTCTGCCATACTCCTATCCCTAAGTTTTCAGTTGCTAAATAACAAATAAGAGTAAATACATAAAGGCCACCGCTTTGATAGTTAAGAGTCCTAACCTCAGCATGACCCCTTCTAATCTGCAAAATTGATGAGAATTATGCATCAATACAACAATCAGCTTAACAAGAGGAACCAATCCAGTTTAAAGTGCATGATCTACTAGAAAATGACACTTAATAGATGATTTTGAAATTTTCCAAATATACTAACCAGTTTCTCATGGAAAATACCAAAAGAAATCATTTATCTTGCCCTTGTCTATTACATTTTTATGCGGATTATTCTGTATTCTTGTTACGATCCAGTAGCAAGGTATGAGACTTTGAGACTCACATCGGAAGCATAATGTTTTGGTGTAGGGCTTATATGAACTTTGAGATCTCCTATCTTACAAGTTAGCTTTTGGTGTGAGGCTCTCCCAAGGTTCGTATCAATTCTTCTATTATTTTCTATAAAATATTTTTCCAGGTTTACGGATAATACAGGTTATACAAGTGATGTGATGAATGACTACAGTCCATTACCAGTTAAACAATAAAAATCTAATCTCCCAGAACAGAATTTTTTTTCTGTAGAGATTCCAACCTAAGCTACTAAAATAAACATATAACTCACATTTAAACAAATTTGAGGTAGTCTTCCACCCAAATATATAAATGTCATTGCCCAACCAAGGAAGGTCCCAAAGCTACTGCTTCCTGACGTGCCATTTTCGGACAACTGATCACCATTAACCTGAAAATCCTGTAAGAATTGATGACAAATAGAACAGTAAATAAATATTTTTCTTTTAATATACTTAAAAGTTAAAAATCAATATAACCTTAAATACTGCTTAAAACTAGATCTTTAGTCATCCACAAAAGTAACTAACAGAAAGGGGAACTTTAATTCTGATATGGAAACTTAACACAATATCTACGCATATACATTTGGATAACAACAACAGTATTGAAATGATTACAGAGAAGCACTGAAATGTAAAGAAAAATACAAGAAATTGAAGGGAAAAAGTCTTAGATAACCTAGAACACTTCGAGAGGCTCTAGTCTCTCCCAATCCCAGCCCAAACCAAAGATTCCAGATAATCCACATTGGTTTCCCCACTCCTTACTTAACCAACATTCTTCCTGCAAAACCTCAAGTCCCTAACTGAATTCTGTTCAACTGCTATATCCTCTAGAATATTCTTCTCTAACCAACTCCCTTGCTGACTTAGCATGCCAAAGAACTAATGATCTCCTATATTTCTTCCAACAATACATCCTCACGCCTGGTGTTCTATCAAATACATTCACTCTCTCTCATCCAATTGACTAATAATATGTCAACAATCACCTAGCCATTGCCTAACAGTAACCAAAAAGTTTCAGATCGTGAATAACTGGTTAGAGGTACTAACTGGTTAAACAGGCATAGTCTTCTGTAGGGGCAAAAGGATGTGGGATACAAAATCATACATCAGGAAGGGGAAAGTACTTGGAAGAGGGTTACGTTCGACTTCACAACTGATCATCAAATTGACCAAAAAAGAAGTGACAAATTAAAAAAATAAAATAAAATCAGTTGACGATCAAGTTATTCCTATTCTAATAGTATACACTAACAAAATTAGAAACAGCCAGGTGCATATCCAACCAAGGGTGATTTTACATACCTAACCAATTTGGGACTTGCATTACCTGAAAAAGCTTTCGCCCAACATAAATCACAAATTGTTGTCTTGGGTTTGCGACCATGGGATTAATTCTTTTATCTAGTGATTGAAGTAGATTAATAGTACCAAGAAAAGTTAACGTTGACACCTGAACCAAGATTATATGCAATTAGATTTCAATGCCGGTGTTGGCATAGTAGCAGTAGAACTAGAACGCTTACCAAACAAAGAGCAGATTTGATCCTTAAAGCAGGTGCAGATTGTGTGGCAACAGCTGAACCAAGCAAGTTCTCTTGTATAGAATCTAAAATAGGAGAAGTAGGTGTCATTCTCTGGGCTAAGATGGATCCCGCTGTTGGTGTATGACTCTGAGATAGATATCTTGCGGACCTAGTGAATTCAAAACAAAATGAGTATACCAGTAAGAATTTCAGTAGATTTTGCTGTGTAGTGAAAGTGGCATTATTCTTTGATGTTAATACCCCAACTGAAGGATATTGAACTGCAGAATTGACGAGGGATGAGATCCAAAATTTCCTAGCAAATCTAAGTACAGGTTATGCATAAATAGTAATGTGCTATTTGAAATTCGAATCTTATCTCTTTATGACTGAAGTAAGGGTTATTGCCGGTTTCCAAGAGAACAAGATAAGCTTATCCTCACACATTGACTACCAGAACCAACCACTGACCACCATAATTTCTGGATGGTCCTATGAGATTGAAGGTATTTGTATTTTAAACTTACCACTTTGATGAAATGAATTTAAGTTTTTCAATTATATACTGCCCTAGATGGAGGGAATCAGATATATTTCTTTATACCAAACACTTCACGAGATTGAGGTTGACAAAAAAGCTAGAGCACAAGAGTACATTTTGAATAGATTTCAATGAGAAAGATTAATTACTGGTAGAATAATTCTCTTCCAGTAGAAATTCTTTGAGGACGTGCTGGAAGAGGAATAGGAGAACTCAGACCAGTGCCTCTGTTGAAATCATCAAATCCATTACTCTGTTCAGCATCACTGGCTTTTTTAACTAGTTCAGCTTTTGTTGGTGTCTCAACCTGCCCATGCTTTGAATGCTAGAATACAAATGAAAATAGTATATTAGGAAATTAGAGTTTACACTAAGTACCTCAACTTGTCTAGGCTTGCTCACAAACTTTTTGAAAACAGTTGTAACTATGAAATATTGTTTTTCGTAACTTTTCTCTACCATCTAATATGACCATATAGTAAAAATAGACAAAGGAAAAATGCAGGAAAAACTCTTCGCATGTATATTAAACCATTAATAAAATTCAATTTTAAAATATTAGCTCGAAAAAGATAAAACTTTTTTTTTTTTTTTTTTGGTGATTTGAATGATATGGATTGTCTGCATTATGCAAATAACTGCCAAGATACCTCAGCCAAAATAGCTACTTAATCTTTCTCCTTGGAGATAAAGGCCAC
Source organism: Gastrolobium bilobum (assembly GCF_033153095.1). Taxonomy (NCBI): domain Eukaryota; kingdom Viridiplantae; phylum Streptophyta; class Magnoliopsida; order Fabales; family Fabaceae; genus Gastrolobium; species Gastrolobium bilobum. The sequence goes on from NW_026896548.1 coordinate 107,728, forward strand.
AGTTATATGATTATAATCTACCCACACGGTTGAGTGGGTGTGCATTATACAAAAACCAAGTCCATTAATAGTCAGTACACATAGAAAGAGGGCAGACAAAGGCACCTGATTATTTGAGGTCCAGAGCAAGACTGACTCCGAATCCAACTTCTTTGTAGATTGTTTAATATTGAACTTGATCATTCATTTTGATTCCCATTTAAACAGGAAATACACCACACATATTGGAAACAGAATTTACCAAGAGTCTATTACTCATGGGTTATCTTCACTTCACATGGAGGAGGGAGGTATACTGTTTCCAATTTTGAAAAAGCAATAATAATCAGAAAACATAGTATAGGGATTTGCACCTTGAGCAGTCTCTCATATTGTAGTCGAGGATATATGCGTCCATAGTAAATGGTTTGTGAACCAAGTACAATAGTTATAATGGTATACAGCTGCATATTAATACATCAGGAAAAAGATCACATTAACTAGATGAGGCTGGGAAAGTCAGTTATAATGGTAATACCATAACCCCTCAGTCTTTGGCTAGAGTCCTTACCACTGCCATATACAGTTGAGTTGGAAGCTGCATAAACAAGAAATAAAAGGAATAACTTAGGATACCTTTTTTAATCAAGCATCACCAATTATGTATTGGCATATGATACACAATAAGTTCAACACAAATACCATTCAAAAAATGGGTAAACAAAATACACATGAATCTCCCAACAAAAAGAGAAATTCTTATTCCTCTAAGAGTACTGCTCCCAGTCCACTAAAAACGTAACATGTGGATATCATCCCAATACATGCAATTGGATCAAACCTAAAATATCATATAAAAAAATTGCTATAAAATCTGAACTGTTGAGAGTATCTCTCTTGGAGTACATAAGTATTTTCCTAACGAATGCCTTCTGAGAGAACAAAATGAAAATAGTCTTCTTTTGCCAACTAATTATTTGAGAATGTGAGAGAATAATCCTGTGTTTGTGTGTTAGTACTTGATGGGCTTATACTAGTTGTATTACACTTGGAAAAAACTTGGTCTATTAGTACACACACAACAAAAACATACACTCTTAACATCTCCAAAAAGAAAAAGAAAAAAAAAGAGCAATGTTAATTGATATTGTGAATGAAGTATTTCTAAATAAATTGATTTTGTAATTCATTCAAAACTTAAAAATTCAAAGACTTAGAGAACAATAATCTTGACCATGAATGGAGCATGAAATACTGTTGGTAATGCAATCTGTATTACGGTTTTAAAATAGAGTCTTCAGTTTCAGAGTTACAAGAGCTTTGACAAGGCAGATTAACAATTTCTGCAGATTTTGTCTAGCAACTTTTCGTTTTACAGTTCTTTATTTATTTATTTTACGGTATACTATTATATTGTTCATTTTTTAGAGAATTTTCAGAAATTCTCAAAGATTGTGAGAGGGTTTTCAAGGAGTTACTAGAGTGTACATGGTTTTCCAGGGAATTTCCAGATTTACGGAACCAAATCTAGTGTTAACAAAAAAAAAAAAGGAATCATCCAAGAAACTTTATCTAAACCCAGTTTTCTCAACGAGATAAGTTTTAGTAATAAAATATTTGGTGATTCAAGCACGAACTGTGTTATTTGGCTTATGCGCTATCCAACCCTTGCCTTTTTCCTTGGTTATTGTTCAAAATTATTGTGATGTAATTTTTTTTTTTTTTAATAATGAAAATGGTTTGAATGTTGATAATAGGAGAAAGTAATAGCAAACTTCAAGATTGCTCCTAAAAGACAGGCTACTTAAATCTTTAAAACACAAGAGAGACACTCACAGTTGCAGGTTCCAGCATGCATCCAAAGAGGTTGAATACATCTCTGCATTATAAAATAAATTGTATTACAATAGTGGACATATATAGAAGTTTAGATTTAAGGTTATGTCCACCATATTTTAATGATGTTTTCTTCCCCTTCCCCTTCAATGTAACATTTTGATTCTCCTAATTAACAATTACATGCACCCAACTAATCTAGAACCTACAACCTCACCTTCCTTATTCTTACTTATTACTTCTTAGGAACAGATAAAATTATCCTTAAAAATGAGAATAAAAAGTTCAGAGATGATATTATATGAAAAATTGCATAAAAAGCTCATCCTGAATTTTTCACCTCAATAATAAGGGGATACCAAAAAGATTCTGAGAGCATAAATTTCCCTTCAAGCCATATTCCTAAAGTGGTTTAAACATTGAGTGAATAAGCTCGTTGCACAACTCACATTCATTTATCTAGTAATGAGATCTAAGATCACATACTCAACCAAAGGTTAAATAGATTGCACTTAATACCAAGAGATGTTAGAGATTCAAAGAGACCATCAGAACAGACAAACACATAAATAAGAATACTTAGGTATCAAATATTTAGATAAAACCAGATAAGAAAAATGCAAGCAGCCCTTACGAAATTTTAAAGAAAATCTAATTTACCCGATTATCCATGTGATCAAGAAAGTGACAGAGAGACCTTCAGTAGATTTTGCTCTGTAGTTTGTGATTATTTGAGGTATCTCAGCAACAACCCAAACAATGACACTGATTAGACCTAAGGTGAAAGAAGCTGTCTCCCTCACACTGCTCATATACATTTTGGCCAATTGCAAGCAATGCTGATTGCTATGACACCACAGGGAGAGGGTTGAACTCTCAAAGACTCCTATTACATCAACGGAACTAATATCTACAACACTGAAATGAAGTAAAAACAAGTTTAAAATAAGTACCAAAGTCTCTCTCCTCAGCAACACACTCTAGTGCACTACCACATGATCAGAGATTCAGAATGTGGCAGAAGAAGCAAAATTTGACAATAAAATAGTATATTCCATTATGGGAACTACAAAAAAGAAGTAATATAATAAGAAAGGAATCTTGGGTTGGATTTATGTTTAGAAAGTTTAAACCTTTTTATGGGCATGTTTTCACCTAATGAATTGCTTTGGTGTTTGGTTATGTAATGATGAACGAAAAGGGTAGCAAAGCCAAAAGGGGGTGAATCAATGAATAAAAATTTGAATATTCAGAACGCAAGAAACAGAGAAAGCTGAACATTCGTAACAACATCAAAATTGTAAATAAAACTATCCAAATTCACGTTCATTAAAGGGAAATGAAAAAGCCCAATGATGTTACTTTTGGTTTGGGAAAGAGGGAGAGACAAAGAATCATTGAATGAACCGCACAACAATAACATGCAAAGAAAAACGAATACCCAAAAAGAAAAGCACCAAAATTTTGAGCTGCTTCTCCGAGTTACAACGCTAAATGCAATCGAAAGGAAACGAAACCTTCACTCACCATGCTTTTTTTATAATTTATTATTTATTTATGCTTAATTAATGCATAAAAATAACCTTTTTGTTGAAATTTTCAACAACATTTGTTTAGTATAAACTATTTTAAATATAAAATATCATAGGGAAACCCTGCCATTAGGGGTGGTAAGCGAATTTTCTCGCGGCTGGCCTGAAGTTACATGTCGTTGAAATCGGGCTTAGAATTGTATAAAATACGAGAATTATTTTCCTATCAAACGAGAGTGATATATGATATATGAGAATTGTATAAAAACGTTAGCTTCAAAATTGGAAATTTCGACTACTGGTCCTGTTCGTACGAATCTATGGTATACCTACATTGAATTAAGTTTTATTAACTTATATTTGAAAAAGTTCGCTTTTTCTGCCGTTACTGCATATCACTTATCAGCAATAAATCTAATACGACATCATTTTGGGGCAGAAATCATAGTATTTTTATAATTTTAATTTATTTCAAGGTTATAATAGTCTTTATATTTATAATTTTTTAAGATTTCAATACCAAAACGACGTGGTTTTGAAAAAAATGCAGATAGTTTATTTGCAGTAACTGTAGAAACATTTTTCCCATTTAAAAATAGGGTAATGTTGTATTGACAAATCTTTTTTCTTACAAACTTACAAATTACACTAAGTCTGACTAGCCATATACTCTTAATTGAAGTCTGACTAATCACACTTAGTGTATAGTTTGTAAGTTTATAAGAAAAAAAGTTTGTTAATATAACCGCTCTCTTGAAAATATTCTACCATAGTACATTTGTAATATTGTTATATATTAGAATTAGTGATTAATATTTCTTATATTGTAAGAGATAATTGTATTTCCTATACAGAAGTATGTGGAACTCATGCGGGACTATGTGAAAAGAAGAGAGAAAAAAAAAGAAAATGTGAGCGCACACACTTTTTATATGTGTATAAGAGATAAATTTTATCTCTCTCACAAGATGATAAACATTAATCCCAATTTTTTTTTATAATAATAATTATTTAAGAGATTACATATTTCTTTAATAAGTAGGGTTATATTGACAATTTTTTTTATAAACTTACAAATTACATTATGTATTACCGGTAATACTCTACTTAAGAGTGTATTAACTGTGAGACATAATGTAGTTTGTAACAGTTTGTAAACAAAAAGTTTGTAAAAATAATATTTCCTTTCATTAATAGGAAAAACATTTCTCATGTTGCATAAGAAATATTTTTTCATGTTGTGACTAGGAGTGAAACTAGGTCGGGCCGGCCTACAGGGGCCTACGGCTCGGCCTACGACAGGCCAGACTTGACTTAGTATATTTCGTAAAATAGGTTGGGCTTGAGCCATGAAAAAACTTGTTTAATAAAAAGGCCATAGGCCTACTTTCACAAGGCCTGACCTATAAGCTTACATGTGGGCCTATATTGTATTATTTATTTTAAATAAAATAGAATAAGTATGTCTTTAAGAAAAAACAAAATATATAAATTAATCAATTGCAATTATTTATAACTTAATTATATTCGATTATATTTTAATAGAAATTCAACTTTATTTCTTATGTAGGAGAAATCAACATCTCAACATGTTAGATTGTGTATATGAATATATTAAAAGATTTTTGGAAGATGTTATACTTACTACAAGCATCATGGTGTGTTTGTTAGATATGATAAAATATATGTTATTTAGTTTGAGCATTTTGCTTTTGAAAGTGACTTAAATGCAAATTGTATAAGTTTTGTTGTGATTTATGATTCTGTTTGGACATTGAAATTATTAGTTTTGGAAGTTAATTCATGGTTGTAAAGTTGTTCATAGTTCTGTTTGGAAGTTAAAAGTTAACAGGTTAACAGGGTAAGTCAGGCCATTTGTTTTTTATAAACGGACCAAACCAGACTAACAATTAGACTCATACTAGGCTTGAGGCATGCCAAATTAAAATTTTTTTGCGTAGGCTTGAGCTTTTCGAGACAAAGCTTGGCCCAGCCCAGCCTACTTTCACCCCTAATTGTGATCCTTCGATTTGTATACAATTTTTTTTTTTTTTAATAAGTGTGGAACCAGAATTAGTTGAGTTAAAACATTAAGAAACAATTCTTATGCAAGATGAGTAAATCAAAGTCTTTTTTAATAATCTAATTATCATAATATTATGATAATATATGCTTAGAGGAAAAGTTAAATATTTTCAATGGTATAATAATATGTAATTGTAATTATATTAGATTTCTAATTGAGAACTAATAAATTTGATTACAAGACTTCAGTTTTTTTTTTTTTTTAATTTCAGCTGTTTTAAATGTATTTACTTTCCTAAATTCTACGTGGCAAAGCATTGTGCCATCTTGCCGAGCGAGAAACTCTATTCTATTCAAATTAACTCTCTGCGTCGACGCTTTATTTTGCTTTACCTTTATCTTTTTTACTTCTCTGAAAAGATTAAATTTAAATATGTTATCCTTCCTTTGCCTCCGATGCATATATCATTTTTAACTGAAGCCCACACATTCTCACTTTCTTTTATATTTTGGATGTTCTTTTCTTAACTTCAAAGCTTATCTTAAGCATCACTTCCGAAACACGGAAGAATTTCTCAATATTTATTAGACATGAAAATACACAGTAACAAATTTATAAGATAGATTGCTAAAAATCTAAATACAAGCAAATATGGATGTTAACGAGCCGAGCCGAGTCGAGCTTTGGTCTTAAAAAGCTAAGCCTGTATTTAAATGTGTTAGACTGACCAAGCCTGTTACCTGTTATAAATATAATTATTGGTCTGTGGCCTGATTTATTTATAAAAAATAAAAGCTTGATTTAGCCTGGTAGCCTGTTTAAAAAAAAATAAGAAAATAAAATTTATCCGAACAGAATATATAATTAACAACACTAGTAATTTCATTAATATTCATAAATTTAATGTATATCCAAACAACATAATATAAAACAAAATCATTCAAAAACTCTGTTTAACCAATAAAATAGGGTGAAATGGATTAAGGAGAAAGAGATGACTATTACAAATAGTATATAAAATATACAATAAAAAAAAATAATATAGTAGGCCAGCCTGAGAGGCTCTAAGGCCGAGCTTTTGAATTGGAATCTGAGGCTTTTTTATTAAACGAGCTTTTATTCAACTTCAAACTTGATACGTACAACCAATTTTAGACATGTAAGTTCATGTCTTCACAGTTAACAAGCCGAGCCAATTTTTTGGTTAGCGGTTACATCTTTTTGTTGGACAAAAGTGTAAATATCAGTAAAGATAACAGGCATGAATGTAGAGATGTTTATGTTATCATTTCTTTTTTTTAAAAAAAAAGAATGAATAGAAGAGTCATGACGTTATCCTAAAATTAAAGCTCACTCTAACGTTGAAATCAGTGAATTAAATTTGTTGATGAGCATATATCCTTTTCTTTAGATATTGGTTGCTTATTGGTTGGGAATGGGAATCCAAAGTGCCTTATATATATCACCACAGACACAAACATTCTTCACCTACTTGTCAAAGTTGTTAAGTCTTTGAATGCTCATGGTGCTCAATTCCCTATAAATCAAAATTGTCACGCTATATTCTGATCAAATACTTGCATTGCCGATTTGCACTACAGTGGGAGTAACTGAATTACAGATTTGCATTTTCGGTTGAACAAGGTAATAAACTTGTTTATCAGTTTGTCTTTCCTTCCTCTCATATATAAAATAAGTTATAACAAGACTATCTCACAAAACCTTGAATAATTATACACTGAGTTTAATTTTCATCAACACATATACGATACATTGAGATGTAATAACCCTTCCTCTCCTAGAGATTTTTTTAATTATCACAACAGAAATGTTTTACTAAAGAACCTTAACTTAGTGTAATAATCAATTAAAGATCTCGATTTTGAAACTCATCTCCCAGATATGACTATACATATTGTTTTGTTCTCTAAATTGTTTTGATATGTTAAGTTGGATAATTTTATGTTTTAAGCATTTTTCATTGAATAGAAAGATTCTCAAGTCAAGATGAATCCCTTGATTAGTAATAAATTAAATAACGAAATTTTAGTCCTCAATTAGCTGATAATAATTGTTTTTGGTAAATAATAAAAGTTTATATTAAGAAAGAAATACTCCCATACAAAATTAGGGAAGACCACTAATCTCAACGAGGGTTTATTGTAGGACTGCATATTGTCTACCAAGAAAATCGGAAAATAAAACCTAAGTTATGACTAACGTGGGCGAAAGACTCAACTTGGTGTGCCAAGTTGAAATGATAATTTATTACATAAAAATAATATATACAGCTTAAGACACAATACAGAAAGTTTGAGCAGTGATATGCAGTCAGAAAAATTCTGTCAAAATTTTCACATAATTCACCTAGGCTATATGGGTGATTGTGGGATGAAATAAAATGTTAAAGATTACTCCTCCTGCTAAGTATGAAAAAACGTGTCAACTCATTTTATCAAATATTTCAAGCAAAAATTAAAGTTCTGTCAATCGAATATTTTTTGTAATCATTTTTGTTGAGCACGATTATTGATTCTAAATGTCTGGTCATATGGTTATTATTATTTACTTGAAGTTTCATCTAACTTAATTAATTATATATATATATATATATATATATATATATATATATATATAGGCTTTAATGTTTCTAAAGTGAATGTAGATAAGTTATCTATATTCGCTGCTAAAACGACGTCGTTTTGGGTTGAAAAATTAAAAAATTATAATAAAAAAGACTATTATAACCCTGAAATAAATTATAATTACAAAAATACCTTGATTTTCGTCTCAAAACGACGTCGTTTTGGACTCAATGTAGATAAGTTATCTACATTGACTGTAAAAAAAGCGAACCCATATATATATTTTGGAGAGTACTAATTACATGTATTTTACTTACTGGTTTGAATTTATTTATATTTTATTTTTCGGGTAAAAATTTTGTTTGTTTTAACTCATTGTAGATCAGTTTGATTAAAAGATAGAAATAAAAAAAGAAGCCTTTGATCGCATGTTTGCTTTCGTTCGCTCATTAATTTTTAAGACTTCCTTTATTAATTGTAAAAGAAATATCTCACACCATCATCAATTTTACATAACTATTTTATTAATTAAGAGACTTATTTGATTACATTCCATACAATATTAGTATGTTAGAGTCCAGGATCTTACTTTGACACCCCCCAATAATAATAATAATAACAACTTAAGATTTTAATCCATAGGATGCTTGAATTTATGCATTTTTATGTATAGTTAATATCTGCTGGATAAAAATATTTCATTTTACCTGTTATTTTAAATTTAAAAAGAGAAAATGTTTTTAGAATATATCTTTGTCTGCTATAATCACTTTTCCAAATAAAGTGATAAATTATGTGAAATAATAAAGATAGTATATAACCGTTTAAATAAAACTTAATAATTTAAATAAAATAGAGTCATATTGTTTTAATAGTTTATTAAAATACTTAATAAACTTCTTTAAATTTTGTACAATTATTTAAAGTGCAGATAAAAATTTAGATGAGGTACATATCGTAACTAATGTAGATTATCAAATTGAAATTGTGTGTGAAAGAGTCAACTAGATCTTTCCGAATTTTTCATCCATAACTTATTGGATAACAAAGTAACTTATCATAACCGACAAGCAAACTAACATTTTATGGTATTTTTATTTCAATGCATAGGGCAGTGAACGCCAAGATCAAGTTCCGTGAAGAGAGTGGCACACGAATCGGTTAGTCTCATCAACAATGAATAACTTATGCAAACTAATATTTATTTTGTATACAAAAAAAAATATTTATTTTGTGGTACTTTTACATGGGACTTTATTATTATGATTTAATTAACATTCTTCCACTCTCAACGTTCTGTCCCATATCTACCAACAGAATTCAAGAAATCCAATTCTGTATTGAATAAGATGATTGTACATGAATATAGGGTCGTTAACTATACAACGAAACTTACTTGTAGTAATTAAATGCCCTAACTAATAGGATTAACAAATAGTGGTTCGTTGGAGTCTTCCCCTATGAGGATTTCTGCATGAGTGGTGATCGTAATGATCACATGTATGGAATATAATAGAATGTAATTCTTAGAGAGATATAATAAAAATTATTAATGTGATTTTTGCTTAACAATTTAAAATTTTGGGGTGAATTGGTTCTTCACATAGTATTAAAGCCCCCGTAACCAATTGATCACGAGTTTTGATCCTTAGCACCTCCTATTCTATTAATAAATAATAAATATTAGGGAGTTTTTTAGCATTGGTAGGCGGGCTACACATTATTAACCCTTCAAATTCAATGTGCTCTTTTAAGAAGCATACTAGAGAAATATAATATAAAACCATTAATATTGTCTTCACCTAGTAGCTTAGGTTTTTAACTTGAATTTGTTCTTTAGATAAATACCCCTATGAGAAGAAACAACAAACTATACAAGTAAGGTGAGGATGGTAGTGGTTCCAGAGAAACACTCTCTTGAGAATGTATGTTTAGAGGATGAGGATTCGAGAAACTGTTGTGTTAAAAATCCCATGGTTTCCCTTGAAGAAGGTGAACTGTATGATGTAGAGATGCTGGAAAAAGGCCCAGAATTTGTAGTGGTCTCTGAAAATACTGAGATGCAGGTTCAAGACAATGCTCACGAGCCTAAGGGTAATGGGAACAGTCAAGGGAAGAAGTTGATATCCTATAAGATAAGTTGTTGCGTATCAATGGGAGCGGAGGTGTCTCGGAGGATGAGGGAGAAGATGTTTGGATGGAATGCCAAACAAGAGAAGAAGAAGAAGAAGTTAATTTGGACGGGGAAGTGACTGCTCTAGATGGAGATCCTCTCTGTCCCACATATGCTTACTCCAAGAGCCAACATAAGGAGGACTGTAAACAATGGAAGAACACCCTCATTATAAAGCTTCTTGGGAAGAGAATCAGTGCTAGATTCTTAGCTGCTAGACTCCAATGTTTATGGAGTCTGGTGGGAACTTATGACCTAATAGACCTTGATAATGGTCATCTGCTATTCAGGTTCCATAATGATGAGGACTATGCCCATAAACTTCATGAAGGTCCATGGATAGTGCTAGATCATTATGTTATTGTTCAAAGATGGCACCCTCTCTTTGATCCCTACGATGAAGAGGTTCGTAAACTTGAAGTGTGGCTACGAATACCATGGCTTCCCTTGGAATTATATTCCTCAAGTCACCTGAGGAGAATCGACAGTATCTTTGGGAAAACTTTAAAGGTAGATAAAAAATCGCTGAGGAAAATCGATGGTGAGTAACAAGGAAGAAGTAACCAAGGATAGCTCAGAAGAAGCATTGCAGTAACCAAGTGTCTTTTTTGTCTACTGCGGAGCAACGAGATCCACCATAGGAGGCCAGGGAAGGGAGTAACAAGGAATGAGTAACCAAGGATAGCTCAGAAGCATTTAGGTCTTGGATGGTTATTCAGAAAATGGGGAAGGGTCGTCGGAGAAGGATTATTCCGGTGATAGAGACGGGGATGGAGGCCAAAGTCAACCCTCTGAATAGATAGCCCAACCTCCGAGAAGTGACCAGTATAAAGCTGATCGAGGGGCAGGGAAAGGTCCTAGGAAAAAGGTTGTTAACCTAAGTGACAAAGGGAAGGGCGTTTAGGACCCCTCCTCAAGTGCAGTAGGAAAAAACAGCAATAAAGGAAAGTATAAAATGACTTATGATAAACCTCAAACCTTGGAGGTTGAGAAACATAAAGGTATGTCAGGAAATCAGAAAGCAGCTAAGGGTAGCGGTTTAGAGGCAAAAGTCATTCAGACTAGGGTTGTGGGTCCCGAGGCTATTGTTTTAACGAAACCTGATATCACAGAAATAACTAAGGACAATATGCAGGTTGTCGGGGCATCTCTTGATAGTAGCATGGCTTTGTCTCAGGGTTTGCAGAACCATAATCAGCCAGGATTGATTTCTAATCCCATGTCGAAGGAAAAGGGAAGGGATATCGATGAGTTGACATTGCCTCAATCAGTAACTATGGAGCAAAGTATTATTATTGTTGATAAATCCCTAATGATGTTAGGGAATTCTCTCTCCAATTAGGAGTTGTTTGGCTAGTCTTTTTTGGACTCTCTCCCTTTAGCTTTAATAGTTTTTTATGTTTATTAGTGCTTGGAATGTCAGAGGGGTTGGTAAGCATGGCCTTCCAGCTCTTATCTGGGACCTGAAAACTAAGTTTAACATTAAGGTGTTAGCTCTCCTTGAGACTAGGGTCAGTGGCCCTAATTCAGACAAAATTATTAAACGTTTTCCTTTCAATAACTCCTTCAGGCAAGAAGCAAAGGGTTTTTCTGGCGGAATCTGGTTGTTGTTGGATGATTGGGATATTGAGCTTCATGTTATCAAGTCTCATCATCAATTTGTTCACACAAATATTCTGTATAAAGACAGTTTGAAGACGAACTTTGTTATATTCACCTACGCGAGTTCGAGAAGAGTAGAAAGAAAAACTCTTTGGTCTGAGCTCACCAATCTCTTTCACCCTAACCACCCCCCTTGGATTATCCCGGGGGACTTCAATTTGGTTCTTAGTGCGGATGATAAAATGGGGAGCAATGAGTTTTGTACTGGGAGTGCCCAGGATATGATTTCCTTTATGAATGCTTGTGATCTAAACGACTTGGGTTGCAAGGGACCCCTTTTTACATGGAAAAGATGTAGGCTGCACCAAATACTTGACAGGGCTTGTGTGAACAAAGCATGGAACCTATCTTAGCCGAATAGAGTTCTCATGCACCTCCCGTTCTTTTGTTCTGATCACTGCCCTATCCTTGTTTATGATAGTGGGCCTAGTTTTCACCCTACGGGTGGCAAACCTTTCCGCTTTCTAGCTTGCTGGCTCACTCATGATCAATTTGGCATCCTTGTTAAAAGCTGCTGGAGTGGTGAAGATTGGCCTGGCGCGAGAAGTGAATTCCAAAGTCGAGTCTCAGATTGGCATCATAATGTTTTTAAGGCTGAGAATAGGAAGAAGAACCACCTCTATGCTAGATTAAGAGGGATAGATAACCAGCTATCCTTGAGACCTGATAGAAATATGGAAGCTCTTCAATGGCAACTTTGGAAAGAGTTGGAGGTTATTCTTATTAGAGAAGAGCTTGCTTAGTTCCAATATTCGCATTGCAATTGGTTGCACTATGGGATAAAAATACCAGGTTCTTTCATGCTGCAACTGTTGTCAAGAGGCAAAGGAATCATATAGAGGCTTTAAAGGATGAGTAGGGGTCTTGGGTGGCTAACTCTGAGGATCTCATTAAATTAGCTATGGATTTTTTTGTTAACCTTTTACATGGAGAGTGACTTTGACAGACAAAAATTTCCCGTCTCTGGCCAGTTCCCTCCGTTGGATGTCAACGCTCTGCATAGTCTAAGGTGTATTCCCACATCTGAGGAAATCAGGAGAACTGTTTTCTCGATGGGTAAGTTTAAGGCGCCAGGTCCGGATGGTCTTCAGGCCATTTTCTTCTACACTCAATGGGAGACCATTGGAAACTCTGCCTGCAACATGGTGAAGGACATATTTATTTCTCCGGGGAAGATTCAAGACATAAACAACACCCTCATCTGTCTTATCCCTAAGGTGGATTGTCCGGAGCGTATGAAACAATTTAGACCGATTAGTTTATGCAATGTGACATATAAAATTGTCACAAAAATTTTGGTCGAGCACTTGAAGTGGTGGATGAGCAAGCTAATAGCCCCAACTAAGTGTAGCTTCGTTAAAGGTCGTCATAGCTCTAACAATGTGGTAATCGTTTAGGAGATAGTGCACTCCATGAAAAGGAAAAAGGGTGAAATTGGTTTGATGGCCATAAAGATAGATTTAGAGAAAGCTTACGGCCGGTTAAACTGGGATTTTGTTTACGATACTTTGGCATATATAGGCTTCCCTACTAATGCTGCTGACATTATTAAGAGTTGTATCTCGACCAGCTCTATGAATTTATTATGGAATGGTCGTACCACTATGGACTTCAACCCAACTAGAGGGATTAGGCAAGGAGATCCTCTATCTCCCTACCTTTTTGTCCTTTGTATTGAAAGGTTGAGTCACCTTATCCAAACTGCAATGGGGGCCAAGGCGTGGAAGCCTATTCGGTTAAAGAAGAATGGGCCTTGGTTATCTCACCTCTTTTTCGCAGATGGTATTTTTCTTTTCATGGACGCGTCTTTGAAACAAGCTGTTGTGGTGAACCAAGTACTTAGGGTCTTTTGTGATGCATCTGGTCAAAATGTGAGCCAAGAGAAAACCAGAGTTTTCTTCTCCAGAAATGTTATTCATGTTCGCTCTAAAGAGATTTGTGACAAGTTGGGCTATTGTATGACCAATGATCTTGGTAAGTATCTGGGGGTGCATATTCATCATCAACGTGTGAACACACGTTTTTATTCTCATATTCTGGATCGGGTTCAAAGTAGGATGAATAGTTGGAACAAGTCTTCCTTATCCTTGGCTGGGAGGGTTACTTTGTCCAAGTCTGTCCTTGCTGCTTTGCCTTGCTACTCGATGCAGACCACTGTCCTTCCTTTGAGTTTGTGTGATGCCCTTGAAAAGAGAAGCCTTAATTTTATTTGGGGTTCATCTCAGACCCAACGCAAGGTGTACTTGGTGATCTCGTTATCATTCCAGTTACGCTCCTACCGTGTCTCCTCCTCCCTAATCTCTTTCTAATCTGATCTGATCTCTCTCTCTCTTTCATCCAAGTTCTTGTTTTTTATTAAAGCTTCCACCTTTTATAATGTTTGATTGTGTTCTTGATGTTCTTATTTTACAGTGTATTCTTTTAGTTTATGTTTTTTCCTTTTGTGAAGAACGCTACTACAATTTTTGGTATTGGGTGTCGGTGAATTTTTTTGCTGCTGTTGCCATTGGTTACATCAGTTGCGGACCCATAAAATTTTATTTATGTCTGCACATTTAGCGGAGGGGGTTCGGGGGCAGCGTCCCCAAATTTTTTTTTTTTTTGTAAATAAAGTTTAAATCAACGCTTGAACCCGCTCATAATCTAGTTGCTTCCATAACAAGCTGCAGGCAATAGTTTGACCAATTATTTTCCCCTTAAATCTTACCAATCCCCCAAAACAAATATGAGAATATACTCCGGTACATCCATACATCATCATTCTATTTTATAGTGATGAATAAAAAAGTCAACACTACCTGTACAGAAGGCAAGCAAAATCACAGTGAAGACCTCGTCTCTAGATATTAACTTATTTGAGAATGTCCTCTCTTTTTATAAAAATGAAACGGGAAACAAAGGATGAAGAGAGCATGGGGAATGGGTACATGACAGGGGAGGAAGAATAAGTTTTCTGTCTAATCAATTTGCGTTTCTACGTTGTTTTAATCATCTCTGTACGTTGTTACGTTGCTAACTAATATAAGAATAAATATCCTTTTTGATCCCTAACAAAAAATTTGGTCCGCACTTTAGTCCATTATAAAAAAATTTAGTTATCTGGTCCCTATGAAATTCAAAGTGGATCCATTTTGGTCTTTTTGAGGAATTAATGTAGGTCTTTTTTGAATTTGTGAGGCACCATGATTTTAACTAAATTGATCAACTTTAAATTTTTTAGGGACCTCGAGACTAATTTTTTTTTGTAAGGGACTAAAATGGGGATCATGTTTTTTGTTAGGGACTTAAAATGATTTTACTCCTAATATATATATTGAACCAAGAGACAAATAAGGATCTGCAACCAAAAAAAAGCAAAAAAAAAAAAAAACTGAAATCTAATATTTTATGTCCGCACTTTTTTCATTTGCCCGCAAGTGGGTCCGCCATTGGGTTACATCAGATTTTTTTTCTTTTTTTTTCTCCCTTTATGTAACACCTTGGATTCCGACTTTGAATCAATTTTTCTTATGTGGTTTTGGATTGGAAAGGAAATTTGTAAGATAATATTTTGATGGGTATTATTAATTTTGCTTTATTTTTTGTTAAATTATTGAATATTAAATGAAATATAAACTATATAAATTAAAATATCATTTAATATTAAAATGTATCCCAACGTGTCGAATTCCATATTTTTTTAGGATTGACGTGTCGGAGTGTCATGTCGTATCGTATCACGTGTCGCGTGTCGTGTCGGTGCTACATAGGATGAGATACTGTGTGCTCTCCCATTTCATCAGGAGGTTTGGGAATCAGGAATTTGCGTGTTTTAAATAAGGCTTTTATCATGAAGCTTGGTCATGGGATCCTTACAAATAGAGATGCTTTGTGGGTGCAAGTTCTAAGGAGTAAGTACAATATGGATGACATTCTTCTTCCATCCATTGGTCAGTCTACCGTAGCCTCGAATCTTTGGAGGGGTGTAACTAAATACTGGAGCAAAATTTTGGAGAGGTCTAGAATCATGATAGGGGAAGGTATGAAGACAAAGTTTTGGATGGACAAATGGATTCCTCAAGTTGATCACCTTGCTTCTGCCGCATCAGCTCCCATCCCTGGTAAGGTCCTCAACCATTTCGTTGTTGAGTATGTTAATGAGGGGGATAGTTGGGATTGGCCTAGCATCACGCCATAACTCCCTCAAGTTGTAACCAATATCTTAGCTGGGATTATATCGCCTAGTCCCACAGATGGTGATGACAGAGTTATTTGGTAGCACTCGCGTGATACCCTGGCATTGGCAGGGTCCTCATCGTATTAAACTTTTTCTTTGGCTAATGGTTAGTGGGAAGTTGTTAACAAAATGAGCAGAGGGTTAGAAGACATATGAGCGATTCTTCAGCTTGTGATAGATGTAATGGATATGTAGAGGATCAGGCGCATGTTTTTAAAGATTGCGTCAAGTCTATAGAAATCTGGATGCAAACTTTAAACCATGCGGGAAGTGGAAATTTCTTTGACCTCGACTTCAATGATTGGATTTGCTGCAACCTAAATCCTCCTACCCCTAACAGCCACTGGAGCACCATGTTTGGAGTTACCTGCTGGTTTATATGGAAGGAGAAAAATAATGTGATTTTCAATAACAAAAGATCTGACCCCTACAGTGTTGCCAATGGTATCTCCCATTTTGTGACAAACATTGAGGTGGTTGATGCCACGTTGAACCTTGCTGGCTTGCACCCATCATTGTGTCACGAAAGGTTAATTAAATGGTGTTTCCCTCCCCTAGATTGGGTCAAGGTGAATACTGATAGCTCCAGTCGTGAAAATAGTAATAAGATGAGTTGTGGTGGTGTCATCCGCGATTGCAGTGGTAGCTGGTTGGTTGGTTTTTCTAAAAACCTTGGATATGGTAATGCATTGTTGGATGAATTATGGGGCCTTTTGACTGGCCTTGAGATAGCCTGGTCCGAAGGTTATAGAAAAGTCTGCCTGGAGGGAGATTCGAGCTCCGCCTTGCACCTTATCTCTATCAGTTGTGCTTCTCGTCATCCTCAAGTCAATTTGGTGAACAAGATTATTTCCCTCCGTTGTCGGCCGTGGCAAGTAGTCACTTCCCATACCCTTCGTGAGGGTAATGCTGTTGCAGATTGGATGGCTAGCTCTTCCTCAAATGTAGACTGGGATATCCATCTATTCTACGATCTTCCCAAGGAGTGTGTGAATTTTGTTATGAATGACCTTATGAGGGTTACTACTCCTAGGATGGTTTGTAATAAGTTTTAGGTCTTATTTTATTTCATCCTGTTTCTAAAAAAAGAATGAAAAGAGGCAATATTTAACGATTTTGTGAAGATATCAAGAACTTAGTCTCCGATAGAGACTGACAACAGATGAATTAACCTAGATTGTTTCTTTTCACGAGTAACATGGCAATCAATTTTGTTATGTTTTGTTCTTTCATGAAAAGATGGGTTGTGGGCTAAGCATATTACATAAATAATGTTGTCGCAGTAAACAGATTCAAGTCTAGAGTGAGGAATAGGAATGTCTTGCAATAGATATTATTGCAACCATTGAAGTTCATAAGACAAACTTGCAAGAGCCTAGTATTTGCTTCCGTGGATGAGCGAGAAACTATAACTCATTTCTTAGATTTCCATGATATTAAGAAAGAATCTAGAAACACACAATGACCAGTGATGCTTCTTTGGGTATCCCATCAAGATGACTAATTTGCATCAGCAAAGACACTTAATTGAAATGATGAACTAGCTACAAAGAAAAGGCCAGTTACAAGTGATTAGTTTCAGTACCTTAGGACACGATGTGTAGCATGAAGTAAGTATTAATAGGTGATGGTTAGATACATTTGTCTTCAAATGAGACATTTGTATGAGGCATAATATGATAGAGGAGTGCCTTGATCACGTGCCAATTTTATGCTTGGCTCCATAGGTGTTAAGGAAACGTTATGTAATAAGCCACAATCAAATAATAATTCCAATGTATATTGTTTCGTTAGTTAATTACGATCCCAAAATGGGACTTGGAGATCTCAAGACCAAAGGAAATATCAAAGACTTCCCAAGTCGTTGATCTTAAATTTTGTCTAGGAAATGCTTTACATGATTGATTTCGGCTATAGAGTTTCCTGGCGAAACCATATCATCTACATTTACTAGAAGTGTCGTAAACATTGGTAGCTGGTTGAGCACAAATAGAAATTAATTAGCCTCGGATTGAATATAACCCAAGGCCAAAAGAGTATATGATAGTTTAGGATACCACTGTCAACTTGCTTGTTTTAATTCATAAATGGATTTTGGCAATCAACACACTTGATTTGGCTTTTAACAAGGGGGACTAGGTGGTAATTCCATATAAACTTCTTCATGTAAATTTCCATGTAAGAAAGGTGATATTGACATCTAATTATTCGAGCACCTAAATCTTTGATGCAACAATTGATAGCAGTGTTCTGATGGTGGACTTAGGGCAAAATTTATCAAATAGAATCATATTGTTTTAATAGTTTATGAAAATACTTAATAAATTTCTTAAATCTTGTACAATTATTTAAAATACAAATAAAAAATTAGATGAGGTACATATCGTAACTAATGTAAATTATCAAATTGAACTTGTGTGAAAGAGTCAATTAAATCTTTTCGAATATTTTATCCATAACATAGTGTATAGTTAATTGCAAAGCATTAAATATTTTTAAATTTTGGTAGCAAGAAAGGTAACAAAGTAACTCATCATAGCCGAAAGCAAACTAACATTTTATGGTTTTTATTTCAATGTAGGGCAGTGAACGTCAAGATCAAGTTCGTGAAGAGAGTGGCACTCTAATCGGTTAGTGTCATAAAAAATGAATGACTAATGCAAACTCCTATTTTTTTATATGCTCAAACTAATATTTATTCTGTGGCAACTTTTACATGTAGCTTTATTATCATGATTTAAGTAATATTCCTCCACTCTCAATGTTCTCTTCCATATCTACTAATAGAATTCAAAAAATCCATATTTGTATTGAATAAGATGATTATACATGAATATGGGGTGGTTTTATATAGAATTGTATATGGGGTGGTTTAATATGAATCTATACAACGAAAGTTACTTGTAGTAACTGAACTAGCTACTAGCTACTAGGAGTAACAAATAATGTCATTTAACTATATAGAACAAGGTATACGCTAGGTAGTTATAACAGAAATGGGTTCGTTGGAGTCTTCACATGTGTGGACTTCTGCATGTGTGTTGATCGTAATGATCACATGTATCATATATAATAGAAGGTAAGTGTTAGAGATATATAATATAAAACCATTAGTATGACATTTACCTAATAGCTGAAGATTTTAGGTTGAATTAATTCTTTATATAATATCAGAGCTTCCTTAACCAAGTGATTATGAATTTGATCCTCGTTGCCCCAATTTTATTAATAAATAATCAAATATTATAGAGTTTCTTAGCATAGGTATATGGAGTTATGTATTGTACACTCTTTAAGTCCAATAGGCTCTTTTGTGAGAAGGCGTGTTAGAGAGATATATAATATAAAACCATTAATATGATCTTCACATTATAATTTTAGTTTTTGGATTGAATTTGCTCTCTATAGTAATACCCATGAACTGAATTAGAGTATGAAGTTCTATATTTGTATCTCCGTAGGGTGTAGTATGTTGATCTGAAGGATATGAAAAAGGAAGTGATATAAGCCAAAGCTTTAAGGTGTCACCGTACTAGCCTAAGTCTAACTGAAGGTGCAAAGGGGAAGGTGTGTAGAAGGCTACAACTATGGCTTAGCAGTAAATTTTGCAGAGTAACATAAATGGAGAAGATGAATTGTGAGGGATCTGAGGTCTCTTTATATAGGAAGTTGGAGATTCACTCCAAGTACGCAAAATGTAATGCTATAACCTTTTCCAACCCTATGGACCCCAATAGGTGTGAGGTTGTGTGACCAATGACGTGTAGAGGGTCATGCCTGTGTGGGGAGCCTGGGGATGTTTATACAAGGTAGTCATGTACACCATGTGTCAATTGGTTGCAGTCTTACCGAACAGATATTTGGGCTAGCCGGATAGGGCCATTCGAAAATATCGAAACAACCCCTCCCCCCAAGATGGACTATCTATATTAGTCCTAGCTTGCTAAAGAAAGAACAAAATAGGAAACATGTAACAATGTTGTGAAGATATTAGCAAACTGATCTTCGATGGAGACTAGTAAAAGATGAATTAACCCAGCTTGTTTCTTTTCACGAGTAACATGATAGTCAATTTCGATATATTTTGTTATTTCATGAAATATGGGTTGCGGGCTAAGTGTATATTGTAATATGATCATAGTAAATTGATGCTAGTTTAGAGTGAGGAATAGGAACGTCTTGTAGTAGATATTGCAACCACTGAAGTTCACACATAAAACTTACAAGGGCCTAGTATTTTATTTTCGTGGATGAGAGAGAAACTATATCTTGTTTCTTAGATTTCTGTGATATTAAGGAAGAACCTAGAAACACACAATGACTAGTGATGCTTCTTCGGGTATCTAGGAAAGATGCCCAATATACATAAGCAAAGGCACTAAGTTGAAATGAAGAACTAGCTACATGGAAAAAGGCCAGTTCCAGGTGATCCCTTTAGGTACCTTAGGATGCAATGTGTAGCAAATAAGTGAGTATCCATATGTTGGGAAGCCAACTGACTTAACTGTTTGATTTGATAATATATATATGGACCAATGATAGTTAGATACATTTGTCTCCAAATGAAACATTTGTATGTGGAAGAATGTGATAGAGGAGTGCCTTATGTAAAGAATCAATTCAACCCAAAAGCTTAAGCTTGTAAGTGATAAGCTTTCAATATTTTATATTATATTTCTCTAACACCCCTTATGCAAGAATTTTTTTCAACTTGAAGGGTGAATATTGCATAAGCCCAATTTTCGGATTCTACCTTATATTGACTTAATTCTATTAAAAAATGGGAGGCGGTAAAAATCAAAATTATAACCCTATGGTCGACTTGGCTATGATATCATGATAAGCAATCATTGACCTAACATCTCAAACTTATAAGTGATGAGCTTTCAATGGTTTTATATTATATCTCTCTAATAGAATAGGGGCGAAAAAGATTAAACTCATGACTATTTAGTCATATCGACTCTAATACCATATAAAGAACCATTTCAACCCAAAAGCTTAGGCTGATAAGTGATGGACTTTCAATGGTTTTTATATTATATCTTTCTATCACTTTGATCACATACAAGTTTAATGCTTGGCTCTATAGGTGTTGAGGAAACTGTTGCATCTAATAAGCCATTATCAGATAATAATTCCATTGTATTCTTTTGGTAATTCAAAACGATCCCATAATGGGACCTGGAGATCTCAAGACCAAGAAATATCAACGACTTCCCAAGTCCTTGATCTTAAATTTTTTGTAAAATGATTTACACAATTGATTTCTACCATAGATTTTCCTGCCAAAACTATATCATCTATACATACTAGAAGTCTCGTAAACATTGGTGGCTGGTTGAGCACAAATAGAGAGTGATCAGTCTCAGATTAAATATATCCGAAGGCCAAAAGAGCATATGACAATTTTGGATACCACTTCCAACTTGCTTATTTTAATTCATAAAGGGATTTTTGCAATTGGAACACTTGATTTGGATTTTAACAAAGCAGACTGGGTGGTAATTCCATGTAAATTTTCATATAAGGTGTTACTGACATCTAATTGTTTCAGCACTCAATTCTTTAATGCAACAATTGATAGCCTTGCTCTGGTGGTTGCAAGTTTGACCACGAGGCTAAATGTATTAAAATAATCAACTCTTTCAAGTTGAGTGTAACCCTTAGCCACAAGTCTAGCCTTACACTTCTTAATTGTCTCATCTATATGATATTTGATTCAGTATACCCATTTGCAACCAATTGATTACTTCCCTTTAGGATTATCACAAAGGGTCCATGTTTTATTGATATCAAGAGCTTGAAATTTAAACTACACTGCCTTTTTCCATTTTCTAGTTTCCACAGCTTGTATGTAAGTCTCAGGCTTTACACGAGTGATTACATTTAGGCAGAATTTTGTATAAGATGGAAAGCAATTATCATTTGTAAGTACAAAAGAGAGAGGATGGCAAATGTTGTTACCTGTATACGATATGGTGACCGATTCAACTCATAGTGGTAATCATTGAGGTAGCTAGGATTTTTTCACTTTCAAAATGATCTACGAAGAAGTGCTTGGATTCTGAATGTGTAGGTAATTGGGAGTGCTGCTAAGGATTAGTGGTAGTGTTTGGCTGGATAGGAATATTTTTTGGTTGAGTTGCAGTTAAATAAGTAGTGTATGCTTAAGGCTTAACAAGTTTAGTATAAGGAAAAACAAATAAGTTTGAATTGGTTTGAAAGGTACTTTTTGAAACTTCCCTTGAACTCCCAGTGTATTATTATTAATTATGGCATTAAGCGCAATAAAAAATCAGAGTAATTAAAGCGAAAAATGCAAATAAATTTTTCTTTTATAATCAAGATATTAGATTCAAATAATGGTGCTATATAGTCCACACGCTCTTTATTTAATTGAAAATTAAAATGATATGCCCTTTAATCGTATTTAGCACTGAACCATCGTTACCAATTACAAGTCGGAAATTATATGACCTCACAATATTCTCTAATATTTTACTATATTGAACTAGATATCTTGGGCTTTCCCAAAAGGTAGAACATATGTCAAGTTATGACCTCACCATTTGGTTAAGTATAGCCCAAGTTATGCAACTCAGAAGTTGGTCACTCCAAATCGAACTTTTGGCAATAGAGCATCAACTTGAAAACGGAACTGGATTTACTCTACTAATACAATGGTCCTAATATTTTGTATTTTAGGTTTGTGTTATCTTCTCGTAGGTTCAAACCACAATCAATTTGGAGCTCTGTAGCTCAAGTTATGACCATTTTACTAAAATATGTTTCTGCCTAGAGTGATTTAGTGAGCTGAGCAGGTATTTTTCACGAATTTAGCGTATTATAGCCCACTCCAGAGCGCTTTAGCATATGCTTCGGGTATTTTTCCCCCATATTTAGCATGCTTTAGCGCTCTCAACTCGAAAGAAATGACATTTCTAGGCCACTTAGAGCGCTTTAACACTCCCAAGGATGTTGGAAAGTTATTTTGAGGCATTGGACCTCTATTTCAAGTACGAAGCATTCCTAAGTGTACACAATAGACTAATTCAACATTTTACAATAATGTTTAACTACACAAAACACATTTTTGCTTGAAATCATATGTCATTCTTAGAATAATCACAATATGCCTCTTAGCATCCATTCTCACAACATTTATATACATGAACTTTAATCAATAGCTAGATACCAAAACATACATCTCATTCACAATTGAAAGCTAATTATACATCTCTTTATATACTTAAGTTTACAAAATATGGCTCAAGGCCCTCCAAATGACATAAATACATATATGACCAAATCATGCTTTCTCAAAAACAATGGACATCAAAATAGGTCCTAACATGCTACTTTGTCAAAAAGGATCAACATACGTAATAATATGTCATCTATCCACAAGTTGGCCTCTTGCCAAAACACATCTCATCTTCACCAGTCAATGCACCTGAAATATAATCCTCACACGGGGTGAGATACAATCTTAGTAAACTCAAGGTCCTTGGAGACTTCTCTAATCCTTGAGCTCACTCCATAATATACAATCATTAAAATAACATTTAGCACATTTCGAGAGAAGATACACAAAGGATGCACATCTCCCATCAATCAGTATATATATCTATACATAGCACTCCTGAGAGGAAACACATAAGGGATTCACATATCTCATATGACACTTCCAAGAGAACGCACACAAGGGATTCAGTTTATCCACGTAACTCTAGCTCCAAGGGAATTCCATATTTATTCTACTGGCCCGAGAATTTATCCGATCATGTAGTTATAAATAGCATAAATATGATCAATAGTTTAAGCAATAACACCTAATTTTGATTTCAGTGCACATCATGTCATGCAAACCATTATTCCTCATGTAGTATGGTGGAACATCAAGGGGAAAAACCCCCACTGTCCAAGAGTTTACCCTGTCATAGCTTTCCTTAATTCTCTTGTCTTTCCCAAGCAATTGCCAATTGCACAACAACCACAACACAACCTATTCCAAGGTAAATACTCAATCATTAGAACAACCAAAGCAACATACTCTCATTTATCATACCCAATGTCTCAAAGTCATGGTTTAGGGGCTTTCCCTCAAGTTCTTTAATCCCAAGAATACATCACTAACTCCCGATAGGTTCCAATGGTGATTCCAACATATAATCACAAATAGAATCAACACTCCTACATCATACAACAATGATTCAAGAATCAATACCATTACCAATGCACTAATTTTGAAATCCCCAAAAATCCTCATAAAACCCTAACACCAATCATGATATTCAACATAATACATAAAAACAAGATTTACTTACCTTATAATCCCCAAAGTCTCCTTCAATGAAGGATTTCCAAGCTCCAAGGAGGTTCAAAACTCCTTTCAATGGCTACTCGCCATGGACCCACGAAAATGGTGTTGAAAGTTGGAAGCTTTAGGGTTCTTTCTTGAGATCTTAGTGTAAAGATGATGGTGGGGCGAGGAGGATGACAATGGTTGTTTGATTCCAACATATAAAGTCGAGTCATAACATAGACAATTGAAGGTATGTTGGTGTATAAAGATAGGTTGTGTCTTGAATAGGAGTTGAAAAGGACTTTTATTGTTATGTAAAGGGCTAGGCATTCTATTTATGACATGGATAGAATGGATAACAACATAGTTCTATAGTTTTTTTAGAAGTTTAGATTGAAATAGATGGCATGAGCTACACCAAGAATATATCATTGTTTGCATCCTATAACACCATTTTGTTGTGGTGTTTGAACTCAATTAGTCCAATGGAGAATTTTTTTTGTTCATAACAATCATTCATTAGGAATTCAATTCCATTATCTATCCGGATACATTTAAGCATAGTACTAAATTTGTTTTCAATTCAGATAGTAAAATTCTAATATAAGTATGTGCAAATCTCATACTTGTGTTTCATAAGAGCAATCCAAATGAAACGAGGAAAACCATCGATAAAAGTAAGAAAGTTCTGATTTTCTTAAACTGAATTTATTGAGTAGAGCCAAAATCTATCAGAAATTAATAGTTTAAAAACATGAGTGCTTTTTGTAATACTAGAAGTAAATGACAGTCTATGATACTTGGCTAAATCATATACATCACATGGTGCAACATGAATTGAAGGAATGAAGGGAAATTTTCTAGCTACTTGTGTTAATACATATTCATAGCTATGGCCATTGTTAGTGCTATAAGAGAGGACTATCTAAATTTGAGTTGACAAAAGAAATAATTGTTGGTTTGATATTATGTATTAAGTTTTGGGAACCACCATAGCATAGAGTCTGTCCTGTGGATCAGTTGTACCAACCATCGCCTGAGAATGGGTTTATTTGATCAAGCAACAAGAATAGAGAAATTGGAAATATGTGTTGACTTTAATATGTTTATTACCAAAGAATCATGAAAGATTAGAAAACAATTGATGGACTTTAGCAACTTTGTGACAAACAATAATTTGATTTTAAATTCAACTACGCATTACACATCAAACAAGGTAATATATGTTGAAAGGATAATTGTTCTAGAGTAACAAGCATTCACATGTGAGCCATTTCGAAGAGAGATAGAGATAGACTTGATCTTATAAAGAGTAGTGAAATTGGAACGCAAATGGGCTATTTGGTCTATTGAACCCGTGTCAAGGATTCAACGATTTTGATGAGTACTTTTGAAAAGGTAATTATGCAATCATAATTACAAAGTGTGCAAGATTTAAGTTATGTACAGATGAAGTAAGGATAATGTGAACGTATGAGTGAACATGAGCAAATTGTACTTTTAGCCCCATCAAGATATGAATGCCATAACCTTGATCTCTGTATTTATGAACTTGTGCAACTGCTCCACAAGAATAGCTTAGTAGAGGTCTCAAACTTTCTAATTCATCCATAACTGGGTATAATATTTGTGGTTGGCTTTTCACCTTATTGAATGTGAAACAATTCTTCTTGTAAATCTAAAATGCAGAAGATATCTACCAGCAAGAACGAGCACGCAGGTCTTTCCACGCTTTTGAGGTAAGATCTATACATAAACTAAAACAACTTAAAATAGAAATCATAATTTAATAACATAGTGATTACTCATGAGAGAATTAAGTCTAAGGCGACTTCACCTTGTTGATAGTCCATTCCCCATAAGGGTGAAGGTTACATTAATTGTTTTATATTTCTCTAACACGCCCCCTCACACGAGAGCTCACTAGGCTTGAAGTATGGAAAATGCACAGGTCTACCTACCTATACTTAACAAACTCCATAATACTTAATTATTAATTAATTAAATTGAGGGCGGTGAGAATTGAACCTGTGACATTGATGCTCTGATATCATGTAGAAAACCAATTCAACCCAAAATATTAAGGTATTGAGTGATGATATATTATTTATTTTGTATCTTTTGCATCTCTCTAACATTTCCCCTAGGGGCGACTCCATCTAAGGGGCAGCCCTCTCCTTTCTCAATTAAGGTCAAATCATAATATCTCATCGAGGGCGGCTCCATCTCAATGATAGCCCTCTCCTCTGAATGTTGACCTTTCCCTTGGAGAGGCTTCATCGTACAGATAACCCTCGCCTCCAAGAATAAAGTATCCATATGTCAAATAAGGTGTGCCTAGACTGTTACCCTCGCTAACGGTTATAGGATTCTAACATGAACCCCAAAAATATATATACAAAATTTTGACTAATCATTTTTTTTTGGTTCAAAACAATTCATTTCTAATTACAAGTAAAATTATTGTTTGTCATTTGCCTACCTAATATAGCATTTAGATTGGTAATAACAAAATTTATGTTACCTGGAGCGTTCTACCTTTGATTTATTAGAATCTCCTCTCTGTCTTTGCCTTGAAATTGGTCATTATTAGCTTTGAAATTTATGTTACCTTGAAATTGTCGATTTTGAAAATGTCTACAATTTTTCACAGAAAAGAAAAGAAAAGAAAACAAAAAGTGAAATTTAAGTATATATCAAGAAAATAAAATATAATTTATCTTTTTTTTTAGTTGAACAAGTTCTTGAATTTTAATTTTTTTCCCTTTCAACTCACTTGTACTTCATTAATACCTTCTTCTAGCAAAAAAAAAAGGACAAAAATGCTTTTAGAGGAGACCATTTGCTAATTTTATTTGTTAAGCTAATTACTTTTCTTGATTAATTCATTCTCTGTTTTTTCTCTTTTAAACTTATACAGTGTAGACATTTGGAGAAAGAGGAAGATGGATTGTGTTACTGCAATTGCAACAGGAGTTGTATCCAAAATTGGAGAATTGCTTGTTGAGCCAATTGGTCAACAATTAGGCTATTTGATTTGCTATGATTACAATGTCAAAAATGTGAACAATGTGGTTCAAGCTTTAAAAGATAGGAAAGTAGAAGTCCAAGGAATGGTGAATGCTGACAAAAAGAATGGGCGTGTAATTGTACCACATGTGGAAAACTGGTTGAAAGAGGTTGATGATATGTTAGTTTTGCTACAAGAATTCAATGAAAATGAAGTCAGCAGGAACAAGAAGTGCCTTGGTGGATTGTGTCCCAATTTGAACTCTCGTTATTCATTAAGCAAGAGGGCTAAAAAGATGAAGGAGAAAATTGTGATCTTAAAAGAAGAGAAACTTGAGATCATATCCAACCCAGCAACTCCACTGAAATTGTCATCCATCTTTGCAAAAGACATTAAAGGCTTTGAGTCTAGAAAATCAATCATAAGAGAAGTCATAGAGAAGCTCAAGGATGAAAGGTTTAAAAGAATCAGCATTTGTGGGATGGGGGAGTGGGAAAAACCACTTTGGTGAAAGAAGTGATCAAAATTGTAGAAGCAGAGAAACTATTTGATGCAGTTGCATTCACGGTGGTCTCTCAAACTCCAGACCCTAGGAAGATCCAAGGTGATATTGCTTATAGTCTTGGCTTGAAACTTGATAGCGAGACATTGCAAGAAAGAGCACAACAACTCCTTGAAAGGATAAGCAACAATGCTACAACAATCCTTATAGTGCTAGATGATGTTTGGACAGAGCTTGATTTTGAGTCCATTGGTCTTCCTTCAAATAAGGATCACAAGACTTGCAAATTTATATTCACATCAAGAAATGAAGGAACATGCCACAAGATGGGAAGTCAAAAAACTTTCAATGTTAATATCTTGTCCAGGGAAGAATCATGGGATCTTTTCCGGGATATAACAAGTAATGATCTTGTCAATAGTCCTGATCTCAATTCCATAGCAAAAGATATTTCAAATGAATGTGGTGGCTTGCCTATTACCCTTGTTACTGTTGGAAAAGCGCTAGTAGGAAGTACACAGAAGTATGTTTGGGAGGATGCACTCAAACAATTAAGAAAGTCGTCAGGTTCTTTCTCAGATGTGCAAAAATGTATTGAACTGAGTTGCAATCTGTTGGATGAAGAAAAAGCCAAACGTTTCCTTTATCTTTGTTGCTTATATCCAGAAGATACTGATATCCCTATTGAAGATCTAATGCGGGACGGATGGGGTCTACAATTATTCGAAGATCAAGATGCATTATGGGAAGTAAGGAATAAAGTGCATACCTTGATAAATAATCTAAGGAGGCGCTACTTGTTGTTGGATAGTAATGATGAAGAGTGTGTGAAGATGCATGATTTTGTACGTGATGTTGTCATATTAATTGCATCCAGAAATGAAAATGATTTTAAGATACAATGTGATGCTGAAAAGAAGTGGCATGAAAAAAGTACATGGAATTCTAGTTGTGTAGTTTAAAGTATGATTGATGAGGTGAAGGAGTGCCCCAATATTGTTGAATATCCAAAGCTTGAGCTTTTACAAATGGCATCAAAAGAGGGAAAGCCCATCCTGATAAATTTCTTTCAAGGCATGACTAAGCTCAAGGTTTTAAGTTTGCAAGAGTTGAGCATTCCAAAAGTCCCATCTCTATTTCAAACCTCAAACAACCTTCGAACACTGCGTATAGAAGATTGTCAGGTTGAAGATGTATCCATAATTGGTAAGGAACTTCTGAAACTAGAAATTCTAAGTTTTGCAAACTCAAACATCAAGGAATTGCCAATTGAAATTGGGCAATTAAAAGCTCTAAGATTATTGGATTTGACAGGATGTGATGATCTTTGTAAGTTTTCTTCTAATGTCTTGACAAACTTATCTCAATTGGAAGAATTTTATTTTAGTGTAGAAAATTTTCCTTGGATGCAAAACAATGACGTCCTCATTGAGTTAAAAAAGATATCCCATCAGTTGAAAGTTGTTGAGATTCGATTAAGGAAGGTTGAACTATTCCCCAATGATTTGATTTTTGAAAATGAGCTGAGATTTTGGGTCTACGTGGTACCTTATGATAATTTTTCCCGTGGTGGATATTTGGAGTCAAATGTATTACAATTCACAAATGTTGATTACAACTCCATTAAATCTAGTATGACAACCAAACATTTGGTGAAGCAATGTGAAATTCTGATAGTTAAGAATGTGAAAAACTTGAAAAATGTTTGCGGGTTAGAAGAAAGTGCAGAACTTTCACGTTTGAAAGATCTAAAGATTAGCAAGTGTTCCAGTTTAGAGTATCTCGCAGAAGAAAGGGCCAAACTTCCACTTTTGAACTATTTAGCAGTGAGTGATTGTTCCAATCTCATGTATCTCATTGATGGCAGTAAAGCTCATAAATCGATGATTGATTTCTCAAATCTTGTGAACATGGAGTTGGTAGATCTCCCAAGCTTGATCGGCTTTAGTAAAACCATTGATTTGAACAAGTCACATCCATCTATACCACATGTAAGTAAATTACTTTGGTTTATTTTTGCATAATTATGATATATTTTTAGCAATTATTTTGATTTTGTAGTTATGCATTACATGTCACATGGTAAAATATAGTATTTCAAATGCTAGTTTAAATTATATTCTAGGTGAATTTCATGTAATCAACTTATCATTTATCTCGGTTTATACGTATCAATCTAATTTTTTTTTATTTCTATAAGAAAGATATTGAATAATAACTTATTTTCATGTATATGATGATGTTTTTTGGTTATGATCAATAATTTTCTCATTCGTGCTATGAAAAGTGTTTATTTTTTCAATTATTGAATTTTGAGAAATAGTGGAAGATTATAGGAGAACAAATTATTTGCTACTTGAACCAATAGTTATTGGAATAAATATCTGGACTTAAAATTTTGTATTTATGGCAAGTTACTCAATGGTATATCTGAATATATTAATATCATTCTATTATATTCAGATAGCATCCTCATTTTTTATGTTAATTTTTACTGATTATTTATTTTTTAAATAATTTGGTAAGAAGAATATATTCTTTTTATATGAAGTTCTAACATCAATTAAATAATTGATATTAACTTTTTAATCTACATGAATTTAATTAGAGTTAAACACAGGCTTAATCTCTATATATATATATATATATATATATATATATATATATATATTTTGTCTACCATGATAAAATATTTCTCCCAATTTTTTTTTTTTTGTTGCATTTGAGTAGAGATTATATTATATCACTAAATTAGTTTACTAAACAAATTATTGGTTAAGGAATGTCAACTAAATTTTGTTGCACTTGTTTAGGGGTTTAGCTCTACCACTGAATTAGATGATTCAACAATGGTTAAGGATGATGAAGTATTGAGCAGGTCCAACTCACCAATCAATACGAAGTGGTTTTCATCTAATTGGATGAAACAATTCCAAAAATTGGAAACAATTTTATTACAAGAATGCATTTCCTTAGAGATGGTGTTTGACTTGTAAGGATATTCAAAGTCGAATAGCCAGCTACAAGCTTTGTTGTTTCCTCAATTGAAAGAGATCGAGATATCATACCTCAATAGTCTAACATATGTGTGGGGTAATGTTCCACACTGTGTTCAAGGCTTTCAAAATTTGAGCTCCATGAGAATCTCAGATTGTGACTCTTTAAGGCATATATTCACTGTTGCAGTTGTCAGAGCAATGGTGAATCTTGAGAAATTGGAAGTACGCTCTTGCGAGTTGATGGAAAATTTAGTTGGATGGGGCATAGAGAAGGAAGAGGACAATGATAAAGATAAAACACAAGTGACAACTATTATGTTCAATAAATTATATTCTATATCACTTTCAACACTTCCAAAGTTTATCAGCACTTCTTCGGATTTTTTTGAGTTAGAATTGCCATCCTTGAGAGAATTCGAGATTGATGATTGTCCTATGTTGGAGATATCTATATTACCAAATCATATGGATGCGAATGGAAAAAATCTCAATTTCAAATGTTATGCAAACATAAAAGATGATGGTTTTCCCAATTTAAAAGAAAACAACTCAAGGTGTTTCAATTTGCCCATTGGTTTAATTTCATTGGTGCCCAAAATTATTCGCAAAGGAAGCACAAATAAGACAAGTAGCAAGGTATGAAATCCCTTTGCATATATTTTCTTCTAGTGTATATGCAATCTTTTATAATATTTCTCTTTCATCTTAATCTTTCAAAGCAAATGTATAATGGTGAGAAATATGCAAATTTAATTTAGAAGATATGAAATAGAAGTAAATGTATCACTCAAGTACTTTAATAAATTTCTAATTTTTATTATATTTTTTTCCTTATCCTATAACTAGTTTTATAGTCAAGTGTGGTAGTTAACCACAATGTTAAGAAACCCGGACCGACCAGGCCGGGTCGACCCGGGAACTGGTAAACCGGTCATATAATCGATCCAGTTCAAGCAATGGACCGGTCATGCATCAGAACCGGTGCGATCCGGTCTGACCCGACCGGTTTTCATGAAAATCGGTGACCCAGTCGGTTAACCGGCCCGGTCCCAAAAAATAATTCAAATTTTTTTTTTCAAAAAAAAAAATCATAATGGACATATTTGAATATTTTTTTGCTTATTGACTTACATAAGTTATGTACCTACAACACTAATATTATCTCAATTATGTACTATGCAGAAAATTTTGATTTGATTTATAGTTAGAGATGTCATTTTCTGAACCTAAAGCTCTGTATCACGATCATTATATTTTTGTTTGATCTTTTATTGGATAATAATATGTGATTTATTATTTTTTATGTTAAATATTTGAAATTTTTATCATTTTTTTAGATATTTGAGTATGTTTATAATTTTTTAATATAAATTATAAAATTGTATATAATTACCGGGTCATGCGGTTGAACCAATGACCCACTGGTTGAACCAGTGACCCAGTGCCTCGACCCGGTCAATAACCGGACCGGTTTTAATAACATTGGCTAACCAAGAATAGAATGATAAAAACAAATATTATTTTAATGAAATATAAAAAATGG
The DNA here is from genome assembly GCF_033153095.1 of Gastrolobium bilobum. Taxonomy (NCBI): domain Eukaryota; kingdom Viridiplantae; phylum Streptophyta; class Magnoliopsida; order Fabales; family Fabaceae; genus Gastrolobium; species Gastrolobium bilobum. The sequence goes on from NW_026896548.1 coordinate 140,099, forward strand.
AGAAAGAGAATTTATTTATTTTTTGGAACCAATGGAGACTTTTGCCTCTCTATCTTAATTCCGCAGACAAACATGAGGACATGGTGGGTAATGAAGTTATTTTCTGCTAGTATTTGGTATTTTTCTATCAAACATATAGATGAAAAATTGATTGTTAATAGAGAGACAAAGTAGCAAAGAAATTATGTTATAAAAATATTAATAATTCACTTAAACCGAAATGCATAATTTTACAACACTACATGTCAAGTTAATTTTTTTTTTAAATGAAAAATATTTGCTATACAGACAAAGATTTAAAATATCAAACATGGTAATTGAGGAAACTCAGACAATAATGATTGTATTGCTTTACTCAATGAACAGGGAATATAGCATGAAAAAGGTGAATTATGAAATAGCAGAGTTTGAAAATGATTTCCTTAATTTTGTAGGGTGCATATGAGGGAGATCACAAGAGGATAAAACTTGACCCTTTTATTGATGGATCCTTATTCTCAAACTTAACATCTCTGTTCATAAAAGCTTGTGACAAAATCTACAACTTGCTCTCCTATTCATTCTTGACAAGTCTTGAGAAGCTAGAAGTACGGGATTGCAAGAACATGGAAGAAATAATATCTCAAGAAGAAATGCGAACGAGTGAAAATAAGATTACTATTTTCCCAAGATTGCATCATCTATGTCTTGGAGGCTTACCTAACCTCAAGGCCTTCTGCAAAGGTTCCTATAATTTTAATTTCCCATCATTGCAAAAAGTGGAAATTAAAGATTGCCCCAATATGGAAGTGTTTTCACGAGGATCTTCTGACACACCTATGCTTGAAGATGTCACCATAAAGATCGAAACACACAGTAGCAACTATATACAGAGGAAAGACCTGAATGCAACTATACAAGGATTTAAAGCATTTGTATGCATCTTCTTATAAATTACTCATAAACTATAACTTTGATAATCAGTTACACTTAAAATAATCTTAATAGTTGATTAGGTCGCCATTAATTAGTAATTTTAGCAATAAAAGTAAGGCAATACTTTTGGAAGATGCATTAATGAATGTTTTGCAGGTGGCATTACAAAGATCCGAGACGCTGGAGTGGAGCAAGCTCAATGACGATGGCTTATTTGGATACTTCATCAAAAACTCAGAAATGAATATGACAAGATATCATAAACTTTTGGTGCTTGTTCAATTCAAGGAGGCACAGATGCTTCAACTTCAACATGTGAGAGAACTCAAAATAAAAGAATGTGATTCATTAGTTGAGGTGTTTGAATCGGGAGAAAAATTGGGTACAAGAAAAAGGGATGCCACTGCACATTATGAGTTGGAAAAGATGAAACTAAAAAATTTACCAAAACTGAGGCACATATGGAAACCCAATATCACGGGGCTTGTAAGCTTCTTGAAGCTAACGTCAATTACTATTAGAAATTGCAACAGTTTGAAGAGCTTGCTCTCCCATTCCATGGCCAGAAGTCTTGTGCAGCTTCAAGATCTAAATGTTTATCATTGCAAGATGATGGAGGAGATAGTTACAAAGGAAAAGGAGAATAACGAAGGAGGCAGTAAAATCAAGATATTATTTCCTCAATTGAAGACTTTGGATCTTAGTCATCTGCCAAATCTGGAATGTGTTTGTTCAGTAGATTATGACTATGATATCCCATTGTGCGATTTTGGAGAGGACAAGGATGTGAATAATAAAATTCATATTTTATTGCCACAATTACAGGAATTCTATCTTCTAAGAGTGCCGAAGCTAAAGTGTTTTAGTTCAGGAGCATACGACTATGACATCATGATGGGTTGCAATGGAGAAATAATTGAAGAGAGTCCAAACATCATAAATGTAACTCTAAGCACACCCAACCTTCATAACGTAAGAAGAAATGTATGGGGGCGGAGGCCAATGCGCACACTGGGAGACCTTAACTTGACAATACATTATATAAAAAATTCAGAGAAATACAAGGTATGTATGTATGTACACACATGAGTTAGTTTCCCAACTCTTCTTGAGTATATATATGGATTTCCTCAATTAATTAATTAATTAATTAAGTAATATGAATTTAAAGTAGACATACATTGGTGATTGTGCAGGTGGAGTTGCAAAAATTAGATACATTTAAAGGTATTGAGCAAGATGAAGGGCTTCTGGGCTACATCACAAGAGAAAGCGACCTTGTTATTGAAAGCTGTGAGAAGCTATTGAATTGCATACCATCTAACATGAGTCATTTATTCTCTCATTTGTGGTATCTCACTGTGCGAGAATGTGGCAGCTTAGATGAGATATTCGAATCAACAAATGATCATTACGAATACGAAAGGGATAGTATAATTCAATATGAATTGAGGTACATAAAGTTGGACCGGCTGCCAAAATTGAAGCACATTTGGAAAAATCATGGTCGAGTTTTAGGCTTTCAGAATTTAACACATCTAATTATCAAACAATGCCATGGTATGAAATATGTGTTTCCGGATGTTTCCATGGTCGGAAGCCTTCGTATTCTCGAAGTGAGTGAATGCAACAAGATGGAGGAGATCGTCCAAAGTAATTCTAATTCTAATTCTGTAGAGTCAAAAGAGGCTAAGATCGTATTCCCATCTTTGGAGTATATCAAACTTGAGAAGCTACCCAACCTTACTTGTTTCTCTCCAAGCTCTTGCTCTTGCTATTTTGAGTTGCCTGAATGTCAGCGCATAACAGTTAAAGAATGCCCAAAGATGGAGACCTTCTCTTACGATGGACCCGTATATACTCCAACTCTTGGATCATTATTTCTGGAGCACATGAAATTTGGCAGAGACGAAGAGTTGAATGAGGTGATACGACGTCGTAAATGATTATAGGGGCGAGTGTTGGTGTTGGTGTGAGGTATGATTTAAGAAGGAATCATGATTCATTTTGAATTTCAGCATTTCACATTTCATATTCACGTTTCTCTCTCTCCACTACCTATGCCTCCTTCCTCAGCCATTCTTTCTCCACTTTGCTCTCTTTCCATATATATATATATATATATATATATATATATATATATATATATATATATATAGGGTTTTATAAGAGTTATGTTGTAGGAAAAGTGATTGTGTAATGTTGTAGAGATTCGTTTTGCGTGCCTTAATTTTTTATTTATTTTTTTGTTTTAAAAAGTGTGGACCCCACAAAATGTTGTGAGTGTAGAAAAGTTTGTTGTGTTATGTTAAAGGATAAAATGAAAACCCATATATATATATATGCTCAGATTTATGTTTTCATAAAAACCCATCGTGCCCATGACTATGATGTTTTGATATATTGGTAATCAAATGATTATTTGGGTGTCCTTATACATTTTCCTGATCTTGTGTGCTGGATATGATACTTGTTGAGTTTCAATTTGTGGGTTCATTTGGACAACAATAAAGCAAAGAAATAGAATGCTGTAGGAATTATCTCTAGTAACGAATGCTGTGTGGAATAATATATTACAAGTCAAACTGTAAAACAAGCTTTATTACAAGAACTTTGAAATTTATTATTTATCCCTTCTTGTCATATATTTTGTCCGGAAATCATCACCATAATGCTCACACCCTATGCAGGCTGTGCTTCAAATCTTAAGTAATTTAATTTGTTGCTTTCTGGTGTCGAGCGAATGAGATGATTCTTTAACGTAGTGCCATTTTAGGATAAGGAATGAACTCATGAAATGACATCATTGTGTAAATAATTATGTTTTTTTGACAAATTTTTCTTTCTTTTCTTAACTCCAAATTTGTTAAGTGAGATGTTTGTAGGGACGAATTTAATTCTACTTATGATCAAAATTGCAAATTTTATGTTCCTATAATGTGTACCTTATCATTTCGTCCATATTAGAGGAAAATGTGATTTGTGAGGAATATTAAACTAGACTTTTATAAGAGTTATATTGTAGGAAAAATGATTGTGTAATGTTATAAAGATTCGTTTTGTGTGCCGTAATTAATTTTTTTTTTTTTGCTTCAAAAAGTGTAAGCCCCACAAAATGTTGTGTGTATAAAAAACTTTGTTGTGTTATGTTAAATGACAAATGCAAACTCCATTAAACTATAACGATAAATGATCTCCTGAGTGAGTGAGTATTAAAAGGAAATTATTGTAATAATTTAATTATGAGTGAGCGGGTACTTAGAGGAATTTTTTTCTTTCTTCCATGACCTCCTCCGATCTCCATTCTCTCTCTTAACTTTTTTTTTTTCTTTTTCTATTATGTTTCAGTTATTATTATCAAACGGTTATAAATAAGTGAAAAGAAGTGATAAATTTACGGGTTTGATGTTTTTGATTTAAAATTGCATGAGTTGTGTTATTTTAGAAGAGAGAGATAAGCACAAAGAATAAAATTCATTAGGAAGAAAGTGAGTGATTTTATTTAATTTAAATTTTAAATAAAAAATATTATTTTATGTTTATTTCTTAATAATTTTACGTCACTTAAAATAATAAATATTTTTCTCTAAATTTAATTTGATTGGTGAAAACTATATTCTACCCCTAATATTACTATTATTATTTTCTAGTTTCATACAGGGTCGAAGCATTGCCTTTGACACCCAGTTTCATACATAGATTTCGATGGGCATATATATTCAAACATAAGAGAGAAGAAGAGACATGGCCATGTAGTAGATTCTCTTGTTGTTGTTGTTGTTGTTGAAGATGGGAAGAAGTAGGCTTGTGGTGTCGGATTTTGTTATGTCTTTCATGTGGGTATGGTCTGGTGTTCTGGTTCGGATTTTTGTCTTCAAAATTCTGGGGTTGGGTCATGGTAACGGTCATCTCGGTGAGTTTCTGAAGGCTGCGTTCTCCGTCGCCAACATGTTCTTCTTTGCGTTCCTTTCCAAGGTTACCCGTGGTGGGGCCTACAATCCCCTTACCGTCTTTGCTGATGCTATCTCTGCTGATTTCAACAATTTCCTTTTCTGTGTTGGTGCCAGAATTCCCGCTCAGGTTGTGGTTTTCCAGTACTACAATTCCGGTTCCTTTCTTTTTCTTTTTCTTTTTTTCTTTTTTTAATTTTTGATAGTTTGGTTGATGGATTCTCTTCATTGAATTTGTGTTGTGGATTCTGTCTCTAGTCTTGTTATAAATTAAATGATGCAATTTTTTTGTTTTGGTCTTCTTTTTTTAATATCTTTGAGTAGGTTTTGGGTTTGAAATGAGCATGTTCCTGTTGTTGTTGTTGTTGTTTTACACCTATGTAATTCTTGTTGGCTATGCTAGAAAGCAACCCCATTACTGTTTTCTTTCCTTTAGTTGATTGTTGTTCATTTTCTGGGTACAGGCACCCTGGATAAGAGAGGAGAATAGGGGTCTAGTGGAGGATTGAACCTTTAACATCATCATCACACCCTTGTCTATGTTGGGGCCACTGCCAGTTGAGCTACAAGCTTTTTGGCATAGTTTCTTGTTTTTTGTATTTCTTCAATAAGTGTTCTGACTGTTTCTTGTTAATAATATTTGCAAATTTACAAGAGTGGGCCTCTAAATTGATGGCTGATGGTCTTTAGGATTGAATACGATAACAACAATAAAAAGGGCAAATACTGATACACAAGGCTCTTCGACCTTGCAAAGGTAGGGACCAAAGTCTTCCTAGACTTGAACTCGTGATTACCACTGTTCCAAGACTTGCCCTCTAATATGATAACAGTAGTAATTGAAAAAAAATTCTCATATGAAAATAAAATAGGTCCTGTCCTCTTCCCTTTTTTTTTTCAATTTACTTATAGCTCACCATTAAAGGGGGTGAACCGGAACAGTAGTAAAGCTGTTCTTTCATGACTGAAAGGTTATGGGTTTGAATCTAGAAAATAGTCTTTTTGCAATTATGCAAGGGTAAGGTTGCGTACAAGGATTGCCTCCACCCCATACTCGCTAGTGGGGTTTAACGGAGAGTGGTTTTTTTTACTTATAGCTCACCATTCTTTGTAGTTATGTAAGGATAAAATTACGTACAAGTATTGTCCTCTCCACATCCTTGCTAGTCAAGGTTTAATGAGGAGAGGTTACTTATAGTTCACCATTATTTGAGGGATTTGAAGGAAGGCAGTTATCTAAATGTAAACATTTGCTTACACTTTGTGCAAGTTTTTACTTTTGAATGCTGTAGGAGTATTTATACTTTTTGTCGAATACTTGTGGCCTAGGCTACAAGGCTAGGAAATTGTGTTTGGATATTTAAGAAGCACTAGATTGAATTTTAAGCATCAAAGAAAATCAAGGGTGCTAGTGATTAATTGATAAAACAGGACATTTGATATATATTGCCAGATGACTTTTGGAGGTATCTCATCTGTCGCATTGTCCACCCTGATTGGGTTGGGGCATGTGATGGTGAGGTCAAAAATAAAACCTCGTGATTTAGCCCTTTTGTACTCTGTCTTCCTTGGTCCTCTGTGATTTTTCTGATATATGTTTCTGCTCTTTTAAGCAGATTACACGTACCTATCAGCCTTTGTGTAGTAACAGAGAGTTTTTGTTTCTTGTGCACACAGTCCCCCTCTCTGCCTCACACACACACACACACTAGAGAGAGAGAGAGACACTGTCCCTAGGACAATATGCTTATATATTTCCTGAAGTGGGCTTATTGCTTGGCTTGGCTGAGCTTCATATTACTGAGATACTGCTGGAATTCTACTTTAGAAAATTCTCATTAAATGTATTTGAGCTCGTGATTGAATTTAATAAATTAATTAATGAAAATGATGATTTTAAATCTGTATCTTCTGTGTTTTGTCAAAATGGTGGTGTGATTGCTTTCAATATGTTATTGCCCCTGACCTCTACCATATCCCCAAAGACATATGAAATATGAAAATATTAATAACATTACAACATGCCTATCTTGCTTTATTACGAAGTACACACACACCATTGGCAGCCTTGGGTTATCAAGTTTTATGGAAATCATGTCTTCAGGACAAAGGTTTAATGTCACTATATATAATCTTTTTAAATTTTTGTAAGCATAAAACAAGCAAATATGACAAAGCCTTGCTGCAAAGTCTTTTTTATGTATGTTATTCAACTGAGAAGAGAAACGGATATGCTGTATGCTTCAAGATTTTACACCTTGAAAATTTGCCTAATATGTGTCTTCTGGAGATCAAACACTAGTGATTGTACCCACTATTATTATGGAGGATCTGTTGTGCATGTGATTCAGTATCAGGTCAAAATATGTAGAGTAATGCTTTCCAAACAGAAATGTTTTAATCATGCATTTGATTACGATGAAACTCTCTCTCCTTGGCCTGACTGAATATTTTATTGTAACATCATATCTTACTTGAAGCTCTAGCATTGCTCGGACCAGAATGAGTTGATGAGATACAAAAACAGAGGAAACATAGCAATGCTTAGATATAAGATTCTGCAGAAAACCAGTGTAAATATGGTGATGTCTAATTGTGAGGAACCAGGGGTATTATTTAAATTGACATTGCTCATATGTACAAAGTGTTATATCAAGTTTTAGTATAGCTGGACCATTTTTTTATAAATCTCAACCAATGAAGTGTGTCTCAAACTCAACTTGAATTGAAGATTATCATTCTAATATGTATGGTTTTAATCTCTCCAGGTGGTTGGATCTATTGTTGGAGTTAAGCTTATTATTGACACGGTTCCTGAAGTAGGACGGGGACCAAGTTTGAATATTGACATTCATCGTGGTGCATTGACAGAAGGATTACTAACATTTGCAATTGTAACCATTTCACTTGGTCTTGCCATAAAAGTTCGTGAAAGTTTCTTCATGAAGACTTGGATCTCCAGCCTCTCCAAGCTAACACTTCATATACTTGGTTCTGATCTGACTGGAGGTTGTATGAACCCTGCGTCAGTAAGTAATGCTGTATCTGAATTTATAAGTCATTACTTTGGTCAGGGAACTTTGGTTACATGAACCATAGAAGAAACCTTTGTTGTTTTCCTGCTAAAATAAGAAACCTTGTTTGACTTGTTTAGGTGATGGGATGGGCTTATGCTCGAGGGGATCACATAACAAAGGAGCACATCCTTGTATACTGGCTTGCCCCCATAAAGGCAACTATTTTGGCAGTGTGGACATTCAAATTGCTATTGAGGCCTGTAAAAGAAGATAAAACGGGCTCAAAAAGTAAATCGGATTGAAGAAACTCCATTTTGTGTGAAATGTCTGTTTCTATCTCGCATTCAATCATTGATCACAGTGTGTTATATTATGAACTATTGGTTTTTGTGTACTATTTCGTTCCCTACCAATTGTCTTGTTTGAGTTCTTGCACGTCTCGTGCATGCTCATGCATGACTCATGCATTGTACTTTCCACCATAATTTATACAAGTAACATATTACACTACATTTTCTATCTTTTCCTTCTGAAGAACACCCCAATCAAATTTCTCATTGGGTATGTTAGACATGGTTCTCAGTCCCACCCCAATACAGGTACTTCATTCGAAAGCTATATAAACCAAGAGATCCAAACTGCAAGCTTTCTGGTCTTAATGCCACTGGTAGTTGGTGGTGGCTGTGGAGGGAAAAATACATTTTTTTTTTCTTCTCTAATAGAGGAGCTATGATACACAGACTAAGCTGAAAGACAAAGAAACTTAAAAATGGAAAAATGTTCCTCAACCGTACAAACGATGAATTTTTCAAATGCAGAACTCCAATGCATCATCATAGTTGACAAGCTTAAAAAAGTCAATACTCTTTGCAATTGTCCAACTATGGTTGTCTTAGCATAATTTCTTTCTTGATTATTGAGTTTTTCATGACAAATCACATTAATCAATTGGTTTCCAATTTTAAATTCAATTCTTCATCCTAATAATTGAATATTAAGGCATGGTTATCTCATTGACTTCGACTTCAGCACTTTAGAAATGGGAAATTGTACCATTGTATTTTATAATAAGAGCATTTGAATATAAATTTTTTTGTACGCACATAGAAGATGAGTAATACAAAACCATTTTCTAATCTTTAATACGATATCACTCACCATCTTTATAATTGAATATTAAGGAATGATTTGCTCATTAGGTTTGACTTCAATCCAAAAGCAAACCTTAATATTCAATTATAAAGGTTCTGAACTCAAGCATGGTGTATTTAGAGTACCAATTTAAATATTTACTTTAACAATAATTATAATGACTTATGCCAAAAGGAATCAATTTTTGGTGTCCCTTGAATATTGTTTCCCAAGGAATCATTTTGTGGGGTCCTTTCTATACTGTTGCACGTTGGCACCTAATACTTGTATTCACATCCTTCCTTTTTTTTATAAAAGAAAACTATGCTGAATTTTTTGCTGCAATTTTTTTAAGAAACAGCATGTGCTGTCTAAATAGCAATATGAAAGCATGATTGTTAAACGCATAACACAGTTCGACCAACCAAAATCAACAGCTAAGGTACCGGGTTTGAAGGCAACATGATCAATGTTTGCTGTTTAGACCTTCCAATTGGATGATAGTGTGAGGAAAGAAAACATCTCCTGATAAGTAACTCATAAGGTGGAGATTTCTACTGAACTTCTAAAAAAACAAAAAAATAGATACAAAAAAAGGTTGAGAGAAAAGATGATTAAAACTAAAAAGGACCTCATCATGGTAAATTTTTCCTTACTGTTTGTGGCAGCAGTAATAGTAGCACTCAAGATGAACATTATGCTGCAGATCAAAAGGAAATAAGGAATTTATACACAACTTCAGTACACAAGCTGTGGTTCAAACTCTGCCAAATCTACAGATCCTGACTCAATTGGTGGCATTAGATATGTAGCCAAGAGTTCAGAGGCCAGGGCAGCAATCAGGGGGATCCTCTTTAAGTTCTTCACCACAGGAATGTCATCACTCTCACCAACAGCAACAAGCTTCTCATTTATCTCCACCATCCGGTCCAACTTCCGCTTGAACTCGGGGTTCTCAACATCAAGAACAGCTGGGAAAATCCGAGCTGTAGTGCGGTTTGTCTGCAAAAACAATCCAGAAATGAAGCTTCAGTAACTGCTTGTGATTTATGAGTTCAGCATTTGTTCTTTGTTGATCAAATCTTGTCACATATGTTTCTAAGGGTAACTTAAGGCTCCAGATTTCTTTCATTTGGTAAGTCAGTTACCAAATTCATCAAGAAGTATTTGAGAATGACTAGAAACAAATATTGATTATACCAAATAGAAATAAAAGGTAACACAAATTTAAATGGTTGTCAATGGTCATTATAGCAGATATTATAACACAAACTAACCTCAATGATGACATGCATGTCAAATTCTTTTGTGTTAAGTCCAATGCCTTCATAGAAATCTGTGCGTTGGCAATCATTGAGATACATCGTGACGTAAACCTGCAGGACAAATTTGATAATTATGTCTTAAGTAGGGTTATGATGGAGAATGACCACAAACTTATAATGAAAGACATGACAAATGTGATCTCTATGGTTAATAATAATATAAATTGTTTCATGATTCTAACGAATGCGTCTGAATGAGATTTTGCATATTGGATGTACTTGTCATCCATGTTCAATATTGGCTAAGGTTTCTAGTATTCTTTATGCCTACTTTTCTCTTGTAATCTCTATTACACTCTTTATAGCTGCTTAACTTAGGAACGAATTGGCACTAGCTATTGAGGTTTCAACTTAAGAATGTTAAAGGAAGACAAAAAATTGTATTCAAAAGAAAAATTTACCGAGAGACAGAAGAATCTAGCCCACAACTTTGCCTTCCAATCATTCAGAAATTGTGGCTGTGCCTTCATCAAGGCAGAGAAGAAGTCTCCATGCCTATTTTCATCCTGGCACCAGTTCTCAAAGTACTTAAAAATGGGATAACATTGGTATTGGGGATTTTCCTTGAGATGTCTGTAAATGGTTATGTATCTCCAGTATCCAATTTTCTCAGACAAATATGTAGCATAGAAGATAAATTTGGGCTTGAAAAATGTATATTTTCTAGCTTTTGTCAGGAAACCCAAGTCCAAAGCCAAATTGAAATCAGATAAACCCTTGTTCAGAAACCTGCAAAGAATGAAAAGGATGAGGGCATGCACTACCAAAAAAAGATATTAAATAGAAAATAAAAGGAGAAGAATTAAGAATTAAAGGCACAAGGTGTGTCTATACCCAGCATGCCTGGCTTCATCCCTAGACATCAGAGAGAAAATCTCAGCCACCACAGGATTGGTTTTCTGTAATATCAACATCCCAAGCAATAAATCAGAACAAGAATAACAGACCACAAGTGCAAACGAAGAACAATCTTGTCCAACATAGCCCATTACAGGACATGAAATACAGCCGAATTACATTAAACTTCCCAAATAATCATAAGACCATAACAAAAATTATCTTAATGATGACTTATATTTCCCAAGTCCCCAAAATATTTTCTTTGACACTTCTCTGAAAAAAAAAAATTTTTTTTTTTTTATAATTTTCCATTTGAATTAATTAAAACCACAGTTATCAATTATGCCAAGTTGAATGTTGAATCAGATTCAGGAGAAATAAAGAAAAGAACCAAACCTTGAGCCTCCTTCCAAGCTCTTTGTAGAGAAGGAATCCAGAGAATTCAGCAGTGCAAGACCTCTCAAGGAACTCAACAAAGATCTGTCTGAGAGGGCCTTCAAGTTTGTCAGCAGCTTCCTTGAACTCCTTGTTCCTAACAAAGTGAGTCTGGTTGTAGTCAGTTTTGAACTCCTGAAGCAAAGCTTCAAACTCAGCCTGGTTCAGGTTCTTGTTGATCTCAGTGTTGAAAAGGGTCTCCATTTCATCAAAGTCAGTGGTGTAGAACCTTGGTGTCAAAAGGGTCTCCTTAATGGCAGTTTTGTTGACTTTCTTGCTTGGCTTTGTGGCTGTTGCTGTGGTGGGGGTGGTGGACATTCTTATGATGCTGAACTTTGAGTATGAACCCATTCTAGGACTCCCAAATTTGGGTGTAACATTGCTGAATTTGGAAATTGGTTTCACAAGTGCCATCTCTGCTGCCATAATTGGAGCAAAACTTTGGTGGGGTTATGAGATGTTCGGAGGAACCAAAGCTCTGAACTTGAGATTGAGAACTAAGGAGTTCTTAGGACAAGTGAGAGAACCATAACTTAGGATATGAAGAGTGATAGAATCTCATCCTATGAAATCTTTGAGCGTTAATTGAAACTTGACACGTGGCAGGAATTTTTAAGTTTCTCCTTGTAACATGATTGGTTGTGATGATTACATGTGGATGAGAACTTGTGGCTTCCATCTACTTTTGTATTGGATACTTGTTTTAGGTTTTAACTCAAGTTTGTTTAGATTATTGTTTGCGGAATTAGCATAGGATGAAACTGATTTTTTAATTTTTGATGTTAATTAAAATTGAATTTAAATAATTTATGTATAAAAAAATTTATCGGCAGTAACATTATAATTTCAGACTAAAATCTTACTAAACGTGAAGTAGAATATTTTAACAACCAATTAGGATTATTACCAATCAATTTTTCCGTTAGATCAATTATGTTGATTCAGCGATTATATTTATTTTCATCTTTGTATGGTTATGATTTCTCATATTTAATGTGAAAGCATTAAATATGAGAATTGTAACCATACAAAGGTGAAAATAAATATGAAAAATTAAATATGAGAAATCATAACTTTACAAAGATAAAAATAAATATAATCATTAGATCAACATAATCGATCTAACGATGACATTGATTGATAATAATATTGATAGTAACTCTAAATAGTTATTACGATATTCTTTCCCAACTAAACGTACCTCAACTAAGATTTTATCAAATATGAAATTCAATTTGCACTCCGGCAATGTAATTAGATATTTCATTTTTCAGCATTTTCTTTTTCTAGCAATATATATTATTTTTTGAAAAAATATTTGTTAATATAATTTTATGTCTTTTTCTAATATATTATTTGTTAATAAAAATTTAGCAAAATAATAACTATTTTTTTAATTAGTGTTAAAATAATGGTCTAAAAGGAGGAAAGGAAAATAATGACCAAAATAAAGGGTAGCATAATAAAACCAAATCATGAAGGAAATGGAAGGATTTATCCCTGGAGAATTTGCTGCGTGTTGCAATAATAATGCCATCCAACAACAATAATGTATCTGATATTTTTGAAGATTAATGTATACAACTCAGATTTTGTTTTTCTCCGGCCGCAAAAGCACCAGCAATCACGACATAAAGCCAAACAAATTCAATAAAAACCACAATTTCATGACATTAGAGCTAGACCACAAAATTTCCCTTTTTTCTTTATTTCATTTTTTTTTTTAAGTTTCTTCAGCAAAAAAGCACACTCCACGACATTTTATTTCGGGTCAAAAAACGTATATACAGCTCTTGGAAAATTAAACAAAAAAACTATTTTATGTTTACAATCATTGCATATATAAGTATATAACAACGTTAGTAACAGAAGTATTTTTTTTTTTCCAATTATACAAATCATAGTGTAAACTTTTATTTCCCTTCAGTTCCCTCTTGGTTTAAAAACAAAGAACATAAATTAATTTCACTCAGCAAGAAAAATATTTCATGTATATACTACTTAATTAAAATGAGATTATTAGAAGATAAAAAGTGTAATTATTCCTTACCAAATGAGTTTAGTGAATCAATAAGAAATCATTTCCAACCCGATCAAATTGAACTGTCTTTTCCCTTTCATAATCCTAGATTTAAGTTTGATTGAGTGGAACTTTTCCTAAACAAAATTTTCAAGGTGACATATCATTTTAACTTTGTTCCTTTAAGATTTCAGCCTTCTCTAACGAGAACCTGAGGAGTGGAAACATACATTGCATTTTACAAAGAGAAATCAATGCACTACTTACACAAATTCTAAATTTCTACAGGCAAATAAAAAACAATCCAATCTAAATCTTAACAAATGGAAGAAATAGGCACACCTAGAACAATACCTAACATAAACTTAGCCAGACAATCTTTCTGCATTATTCTTTAATGCAAGTGCCATTTTACAATTTACAACAAACGCCATAATTATATACTAAAATGAGAGAGAAGGTGCAAGGTCATTCTCCCCATTTCCATCATGAATAGCATCAATCAACTTGCATTGAGTCCTGAATATTGGAAATTCTGACAAACCATTAATTGCTGCAATTATGGAAGAAAACTATCCTCTGTGTCCTACTTCAAGAGAGGACCTGCAGCAAACCTGAAATAAAGACCAATCAAGGAAACAGCTCTAGTTTGAAACTCAAATCACTTTTATTTTTTTTGGTTCTTTTGCAGTACATTATGCATATTCAGCATGAGGGTATTTTAACCAGATTATAGTATGATATATAGAGCCATGTTACTTAAGATTTAAGTCAGAATAAGCACTTTTCACTGCCAAGGACAAGGATCAATCTTAAGAAACATCTCTTTCATGGACAAATGCTGGCTTAAGCCAGAGTTGGCAATACCCAAAATTTTCAAAAAAAAAAGGGGGGGAAGACTGAGAAGAAAACCTCATCCAATAGAAATTAAATGCTGCCATTGTGGCTTAACATGAGTTATTCCTATCGTCAGGTTCTTTAAATGCATTTGTTCCATCTGCAGTAATTGGCCTTTGGGCAGATTCTCTGACTCCAACCCCAGCATGAGAGCTATGCACAGACTCTTCAATTCCATCTTCAGTTGTGCTGATTTGGAAATTTAAAACTGTAGCAACTGAGGTTCTGGCTGAGTCCTTTATGTCTTCCTCAACACTATAGAATGGATCAAAAGAAGGTTGTCCTTCCTCATCTGCAAACCTCAAGTCATCTTCAAAATTATCAAAATCAAAATTCCGCAGAAGTTCAGGAATTGGAATACCATCATCTTCTGCATGCATAGATCCCATTTCAATGTCAATTTTCTCCTTTGGACTCAAAATTCCTTGCATAATATTTGGTGTCAAAGACTCGGCCATCATATGTTCATCCTCCAGCACAAGTGATCGAAAATTATTCTTTGAAATGGGAATACTGGAACAAAGTGTTTCTCTAATATTTCTCAGTGATCCCCTATTGTATGGGTTCCCCTTCTTATCATATTGGTACCGAAAGTTCTCATATGTTGTCTGCAAGACAATAAAAGCAAATAATAATAATTCAGCTTGAACTAATAAACAATCTAATATATAAACAAAACAATCTACGAAGATAATGGCCATATGGACAAGTCTTTGACTATGAAAGTCCAAGTAGAAGCATTTATCAGTCCACTTAAACCCTGCAAATCAAATTTATAATGATCACTCAAAGAAAATGGAGTTATCCTAAAATGGCCAAACTCAACATGATGAAAGAATTAAAAGTTGAGGATAAACCTCAAACCTGAATTCTGCATGACCAAAGAAAAAATAGATGTAGTCATATTCTTGGTTAAGATCAAAATCGAAGTTTGGAGGCCAAAATTTAATTACCTATCTAATCTGGAAAGGAAAAAAATAAAAATAAATTCAAGTAAGCAGCTAAGACATCTGTTTTAAGTTTGATATGCCAGTATCCAACATCTTGGATTGCTTTCTCTTTCCCATTTAGAAGTCGTTTTGGAAGTTCATCAGAAAAACTGCACAATCATGTTATTTAATTTTATAAAACCATCCGTACTCTTGCAAAAGTATTAATATTGTTTATTCCGCTACAGTTGATGTCAACTAGATATCCCAATGTCATCAAGAGTACTTTATTTATCCAGAGCTAGCACAATAAAAAAAAAAATCATTTTTCCATGAATTCGGGAAAAGTAAAGATGAACTTGACAAGTATATTAGCTTTTTTAAGTTAAATATCTACTTCAAACTCAGCTATAGTACCTAGTGTTTTATTCTTCTCTCACCTTTTCTCCATTTTCCTTCCTCTTGGATAATAATAATAATAATAAAAAAAAAAATCTTTTATCATTTTCATTATTATACTTATCCTCTCCTACTAAGTTGTTCAATAAACTTCTAGTTTATTGTACCTATCATGAATTAACTCTTCCAAAAGCTTAATTTGTTAGATGAGGACACGTGAATGGTTTTATATTATATCTCTAACACGTCTCCTCACACAATAACCCTTTGATCTTGAAACATGGACAATGCACAGGCCCATCAACTTTATGCTGAAATTCAACTTTTTTTTTTGAAAAACGGGGCCGGCAAGGATTGAGCTCTAGACCACTTGACCATACAGGCTCTGATACCATGTCATGAATCAACTCTACAAAAAGTTTAAGTTTTTAGGTGAAGACACATTAATGGTCTTATATTACATCTCCAACAATACCACAACCAGTGTGTCACTTAAAAATTGATTAAAATTCCTGAACTTCTAGCTTTTTGAGCCAAAATCAATTTACAATTTCCTTCACTAAACCCTATTAAATTATATGTTCCTGTCAGTTATTAGTGATTTTGATGCTAGCAATGTTTGAAGCCATAGAAGAATAGTTTTTTGAGCTTCCAACTAAAAGAGGGTTGCTAAAGAACAGTTAATCACGCATTTAAATCTATGCATCTAGGACCTGAACAATAAATTAACATTATAATTTTTTTAGGTGAATTTGTCCATATGAAATTTTTAGCGATACCATAGGAGGAAGCAAAGAAATAAAAAAACGTAAAGCATATGTTTGAGATGAATCAAGAATCAGAAATCATTAAAAATTTCTTCACATTTTGAGAAGTAAAATAGTTACCTGGTTTGTACAAATGAGATAGAAATGGAAAGCTGTAAGGCCACCAACAAACCAGACAGCTATGAAGCAGTATACTGTGAGAAAATCTGAGACATAATCATGTGATATTGACTTCCAAGCATTATTCTGAGTAAGATTGATACAAGAGAACACGAAGATATATATGCACAAAATGGTTGATGTTGAAATAAACATGAAGAACCACCGATAGTTTCGCTGCAATTATATAAGCATGTAAGAAAACTGTTAGTTCTTGTAAGAAATAAAATGAAGGAGAATATTTGGACACTATTAAAATCCAACAATTCATATTGCTACTTCATATTGAATATAACTTCCTGTTGTTTTTCCATACATATATTTCAAACCAATTAAGCCAAGGCTAAGGGATCTCTAAGAAGAAGATATATTTAAACTAGGCGTTCTTCTCTCTCTCATCCTCTCCATAAAGGATAGGAGGGAGTTACATGCAGCAAGACCTATATACAGGTAATCATCATAGCCCCTAGCAACTGAAAATCAAAATGGTCCTTGATCAAAGAAACACTGCCTGAGCACAATCATATAGAAGATTGTCTAAAAACACTAAGAAAAATCTACAAGGCTGAGAACATTATGATTTATGCCCACTCTCCTGCTTATTTCCTTATGCATCCCAGTTGTATTATTAAGAAAATGATATCATTGTATACAGTTAATCATTGTATTTTAGATGTTCTTAGAGATTCCCTAGTTTCAGCACCATTACAATTTCTCCAATGGTATTACCTTGCGCAATTCAACTTACTCATGGCTTCTACTAAGGAAATGTGATTTGCCAAGAAAGCTGCTGCATATAGCAGTAACTCGTAAAGGAAATTTTGTATTTGAAAGGAAAATTTGATAAGAAGATTAACTAACTCAATACGCAAGCATGCTGGAAAAAAACACAACGTGCATTACAAATTGTTGCTCAATTTGCTTCATGATCAGGGAAACATGGGTTAATAAATCCAAATTATCTTCCACCAGAGGAACATGGAGATCCCAATATTTAGTAACATGTCAAATGCAAAATTTCCTCAATTCAAAATCAACATAAATTTGCAAGTTTATTTTTTTAAAAGCGATCCATGACATGATAATTGAGCAATATGCCATTCGATTTAAGGTAATCATCACTCAACTCAGACAAATTTTTTAAAAAAAGGAATAGCATTCAGAGCCTCAGATTTTCCTGCAAACACTCAATGATCTTTCAATTGTGAGGTTTGAGCGTAAATTTGATGCACTTACAGTTGGCCCATTGTACATGGCTCAACCACTGATTGAAGGAGCTCGTAGTCAACTAGAGTTGTGGCCTAATAAATATAGCCCAATTGTTGAAAAATGCAGTGATTTAAAATATAACAAATTACAATCAAATCCAAGTCTCAATAAAGCAGCAGATGTGATTGTGATTTGTTTGGGAAGAAAAAGAAAGCAACATAATGTGATTGTGATTTGTTTGGGAAGAAAAGGAAAGCAACATATTTCGCGTGATTTGAGATTAAAGATTTGGGATGTATTTTGAATTATTTATTTGTAATTTTTTATTTATTTTTAGATTTTAATTACTGTTATTTTATTTTAGGAAGTTTTATTACTTTTAGAATTTTAGATTTAGAATTTTGAATCAATTTGTAATTAGTCTATAAAAGGGTGCTTACGACCCTTATTCTAGGAGTTGAATTTTGTTATTTGATAATTAGAAATTGAGAATCGGAGGGTTACTCTTTTGAAAAAATCCTAACTTTCTGTTAAGCCACTTTTCTATGCGCTTTCGGCATTATTTGGTAATCAGAGCTCTGTTTGTCACATAAATGGCTGAACAGAACAATGGCGGTCGAGGTCAAGGTCGTGGACGACGGGGTTGAGGCGGCGATAGAGGGCATGTTAACACCTGATGTGCCTCTGGCAATGTGGTTTTTCAGTATTAAAATTGATTAGAATTGAGTCATAAGAGAGCAATTTAAATACATATTTGCTATTTATATTGATTCTTTCTATGTCAATAATATTCACCTTTTGGTTGTGTTTTTACAGGAAAAAGAGGAGTGAAAATTACAAATTATAAAAAGCCTGTTGACGCGACTCCACACACAGGAAAGTACCATGTTGCATCATGTCGCATAGGCCAAAGTCCAGAGAAATGGCGCAACTTGGAGCCACAGTGGCGCAAGTTAGCGCCATGTTGCATAGTACAAAAGTCCAGAGAATTGGCGCTAGTTGGCGCCAGAATGGCACAAACTAGCGCCACCATGCCAACCAGCGCCCAAGTCATGCTAAGTGGCGCCAAAGTGAAGGCATCATGGCGCCAAAGGGCGCCCAAACTAAGAGGAAAGTTGGCGCCAAGTGGCGCCCAAAAATGCAAAGGGTGGCGCCAACTGGCGCCAAGTCACGAGCATTCAGTTCCGACTTTTCATTTTGAGACAGTAGCGCGGCGCGAAGTGGCGTCAAACCGGCGCCAACTGGCGCCGGGTTGCGAGAAAATAATACCGTGTTGCCGTGGGGGTATTTTTGGAAGGAAGAAAAGAGGATTATAAATAGGATCCTCATGACAGAATTAGGGATTAAGACCTATTCTTCTGAAGAGAGACGACGGTGGTGCTCAGAGAGGATTCCTAGGATCAAGTTCTTCTTCTCCTTTCTCCTTAAATTTTATGCTTTTGAATATTGGATTATTTTTAGCCATGATTATGTTTGGCTAATTTACTTTTTATTGTAGTTAGGGTCACGAGCCCTATGTGAACCCTTTTTATGCTGGATTGATTTATAATTCTTCGTTTATATAATTATCTTTATCTCTACCCTGTTCGTAATTTATATTTTCTTTATTAGAATTGACCACTCTAATAGTTGATAATAGTCTGAGGGTTAGAACTCTAGATAGGAATATTGAGGTTTTCATCCTGAAAGGGGGTAGGATAACGGTTCGTATGCATGCTAGGAATAGATGTGTATTGAATTGCGGATGCCTAAATTATTAAGTTCATTGCTTAATTTTCATGAGGGGTTGCTAAGGGATTAGGATTCCAATTGAGATTAAAGGGTTAAATTGCCAAGGGATTGGATTTAACTAATTATTTTAGATAATAATTTATCCGAGTAATTTTATAAATGAATATTGTAAGTCAATCCAAAATAAGAAGTGGGGATCATAAGGTGAGTGCGCTCTAGCTACAATGCTTTTCATACATTTAGAAAAATCAATTCTTATTTTTATTGTCTATTTCTCATAAACAAAAATTACAAAAATAAGTCTTTAATTTCAGTTCTCAATTTCAAACCAATCGAGAATATTTGTCACAACCTTTGAACTCTTCCATTCTTAAAAGGAACAATTAATTGATATTCGACCCAATCCCTGTGGAGACGATACTTTACTTATCATTATATTACTTGTGCGATCGGTATACTTGCCGAAAGCATCAACACCCTTAACGTCGACGGCAAACAACCACACATTGACGTGCGACACACCATAATTGTAGCAATGGCTGCTACATTGGCAGAACATGGTAGGCGAATTCAGGAGCTCGAACAACTATTTGCCCAAACACAGTTGGACGAGTCAGATGAAGGAAGGGAATCTGAAAGATCATCTCATGAGGAGGAAAGGAGCAAAAACTCATTCTGGAATTGGAATGAGGAGGGACAAGGACGAAGTCAACCTCGAAATCAATCCTTTTTTGCTAATATTGGGGTGAAGATTGAGATCCCGAAATTCGAGGGCACCACTCATACAGATGAGTTTATCGACGGGTCACACACCGTCGAAAAGGTCTTTGACATCATAGACTTGACAGAAGACCAGAAGGTCCCGATCTATGATGAATATGATGAAGAGCAAGATGGTGAGAATCTTGTTATGGATGCTCCAATTTATGACGAGTTCCCTATCTACGATAAGTATGATTGGGAGCAAGACGATGAGAATCCAGAGGTAGAAGAAATCTCTTATATTGATTTCGGTGAAAAATCAGTTATTAGAAATTCTAATATCTCTGACAACAAAGATGAAGATCTACCCCAGTATTATGAATTTGGGGACAACGAGCATAACAACCTCATGCTCCATGGAGATAAAGATTTAACTTCTGATAAAAGTTTAATTGGAGATCGTCAGGGGCAATGGAAATTACCGTTACATCAGACAAAAATTTCCAAAGACGGATCAAAGATGCGATCATTGAACCAAACTATGGGCAATAGTCCTTTTGGAATAGTTTATGGGTTTTGTCCAGTTACTCCCTTAGAAGAACTCACAATATTTCTAGTTCCCAAGCAGTTCAATACGAATGCAGACGAGCGTGTCAAGAAAGAATTGCATTCACAAGTCCTAATCTTAATTAGGGAATTTGGTGATATTGTACCAGAAGAATTGCCACCTGGGTTACCACCTGAAGAAGTTCATATCAATGAAGACGAAGCAGATTCGAAGCAGTAACCAATTTGGCTAAACAGAAAGAAGAACGAAACAAGGATTGTGAGAAAATACTATTCTCTTTTCTTAATTTTCTTTAACCAAAAACAACCTAATAACAATAGGGTTCTCCAAGCCTTAAATAGGCAAAAACAAAATAACAAAAAGAGTAAATAACTATAATCATGCGCAATCAAAGGAGATAACGCACAATCAACGCACACTCAAACATAATCTAAAATAACAAAAGGAAATAACTAGTAATTATTAAAATTCCCTAAATAAAGAAATAAATTATGGAAATGCCCAATCCAAGCGAGTCAGCTCGGGTGCATCAAAATTGCTCAGACATAAGTTAGGAAAGTTAATAAAGAAATTACACATCGCAGTAAATACATGTAAGAAACCAGCTAGTAACTTCATCACTGCACTTCAAGACAAATACCAACTTCAGTCACCAAGTAAATTGTAGTCATCAAATAGATTCAGAAGATTAACTGTATCTACTTTCAAATTTACTCTATAATTCTTTTAAACTGATAAAAAAAACGGAATACTATCTCTCTTAATGTTTCTAAACTTCAACTTTTGCAGTAAAATGGACTTACTATTCCGATGCACTGGCCAACCCAGGGACAGTGATGATCAAATCTCTGGACACAGTTGTTGCATATAGAACAATGAGAAGTACGAGGAGGACGATAAAGCAAGCATGTATCGCAGAACTTCACTTTCACTGTGTGACCATTAACAATTACATCTTTAGTTCGAGGTAGTTTCAGATGAGGGGTTGTACCATTAATCCACTCCATGGAAGGAGTAGGTATATCAAGTGACTCATCAAATTCAGGAGGTCTTGAATTTCTAGGGACAATTCCAGGATCTCTCCCGGAAGTCATGAGGAGGAATATTAAATCCTGCAAGTGAGTTGTCCGATATATCAGCTTTTACTTTCAAAATAAGAAAGGAGCTCCCATCATAAGCTATAAGGAAAAAATAAAATTAAAAGGATCAAGGATCAATCGATCATGAGCATTAAAATGAAATAGTGTCATTATATTTAGAAACAGTCTGATGAAAAGTGTTAGAATATTAGGATCCTTATTGTTTTAGGAGACTTATTATCATAGGAGTACTTTTGGGCTGGGCTTGTCCTAGTTCAAACTATACTAGAGCTTGATCTTGAAAGTTAGTATAAATAGGTGCGTTGACTTATTGTTTTCTATGTGACACTATCACATCAATATTAAATTATTAATCTGAGTCCTCTTTTCTCTCCTCTTTGTTTTCTCTATTTCCTTCTTTTTCTTATAATCTCAAAATGATATTAGAGCCTCTATGACTAAGTGGTCAAGACATCCATCCTTGTATCCCCTATTATTTATAATTACATTTAAAATTCAGCATAACGTAAAATTGATGTGTATATTATTCACGCTACATTACCAAAGGGCTCTTGCATGAGATATAAAACATTTTCAGGCTTCTACTTAATTGCTTAAGTTATTCATATTTAGGGGAGAAGTTAGATATTTTGTCATAACTAAACAGTTAGAAATATATTCATTTTTTGCCTTACAAATAATAAAACTGATGCACACTACTTAAATAACATTGCAGTTCAGAAAACAAGGGGATCTGTAAACTTTGCAAAATTAATTTTCTTTTTTCAATATTCAATATTATAATTTCTTATTGCCGTATTATTTCATAATCATATCTTATTTATGCATTAGATAACCACATAAAATTTGGTTTTCAATTTTTATATCTGAAAAAAGGTGAAGCACAATAAACGAAAGATAAATAAGTATACTAAAGTAGAGGGAATAATTGAAAGAATGCATGGGTTGAAGACAAGTTTCAGTAAAATCTCCAAGTACAATCTGTCAAGGGCATTTACCAAAACAGTGAGAATTGAACCCACAATCAATACAGGATACCAAAGAGCATCATCGCCGGTTTTCCCATTCTTGATTTTAAGATATATCTTTGCACAAAATGCAATTGCAGGTCCAGCAATTAGGGATGTTGTAAGAAACAGGGAAGCTGCATCAGGACCAAAAACCAACCTCCCACCACAGAGAAACTTCTGAAAAAAAAAAAAAAAAAAAAAAACAGTATTAGTAAAATGTAACATGTGTGTCGTTGCTTCTAGATATCAAATCATACCTAAATAATAGACATTACTTATTTTCAACCCAATACAACAACGTGAAAACTTTTAAATGGTGAACAGTCACAAGCTTAAAAAATCCACAGCCACAACAAAATTTATCTATTGAAATGAAATTTTGATCATAAGAAAAGTGTTCCAATTGAAGAGGCAGTGGCATCTCAACAGCTTCACAACATCAAAACATCATGGACTTACAATTCACATCTGCAGGAGAATGGCCACAAGAAAAAGCACATTGACAGAAAAGGGAGGTCCAAAAAAATCACATTTTTCCATCCAACAGAATTAAAATAAAGACAAACAAGACATAAAGAGTTCAAACTGAGATTGAATTGTGACCAAACATGTAATCAACATCATTAGCAAAATCCAATTTTGAGTCATGAGAACCAATAACAAAATAATTATAAAAAAAATAAAAAACAACAAATAAAAAGAGCAGATAAGAACTCACGTTGCTTCCCCTCCAAACTTGATAAAGCCTCCTTGGGTTCATATTTTGGGCCGCACTGCCAGAAGGAGAAGTCTCCATTGGTAGATTTCTATTCCCAATCATGGCAGCACCACCTCGCGTGTCACCAAAACTGGTCTCTCACCTTCACAAAACCCATAAAACGCAATTCAAGCTTCAACCCAAAATCAGAATCCTCTTAAAAATTTGAGATTTCCTTCTGGGGTTCCTTAAATCAGCATCCTTTTGCAGTGAAAAGGGAAAATGCAGAGAGAGAGAGAGAGAGAGAGAGAGAGAGAGAGATGTTTGTTTTTGTTGATGTTGTTGTTGGGATCACAGCAATTTGAGAATCAAACTGTGACACCAAATCCAAACATGAAAATTTGTGTGCTTGAAGGTATCATCGGAAGACGATAATCTCCATGTCCCCTTTTCTAATCAAATACCTCAAAGTTTTCAAATTTTCTTATTATTTTTCTCTTTCTCTCTCTAAGTTTATATTTTTGTTTCTCTCTCTCTCTCTATCCTTCGAATCCAAAGTGCTGGCTGGCACCTTTGGGGTTCCTGGGCGGATCTTACAATTCTGGCGGCTTTCACGCGCGTAATGTTTCTTATTCCGTTACATAAATATAAATAAAGGTTTTATATGTATGATTTACGTATCATAACTTCACTTTCCTACAGACATTAAAGATTTAGATTCACATATTTTTCTTTATCTTTCATCATTTCACTTTCTCTCTCTTTTATTATGTGTGTTGGAAACTAAACTTATATTATGTAACATAACATTAATAAAACCCTATAAATAATATATTATATAACATAAACATTAATAAAACCCTATAAATAATATGAATGAGTTTTTTTTTTAAAATAAGTTATCAATTATGAAAAAAATAAAATAGAAGTAACAACTTAATTATTATTGATTCTTAAATATTTATAACAACTTTGGTATAAGATAATATTGTTCCGCTGCTTGCTTGTATCACCCTCCTTACTGACACAACTCATATTTACTAAAACAACAGTTCACATATAACATAATCTGTTCAGAAAATTTTATTTAAAATTGAATTTAATAGTAAATCTATATTTTGTACAATAACTATGACAATGTGTAACTAAATATAAACACGTTTCTTTGATGAGAGTGGTGTAGCACTTATATGCCCCAAATCACTATCATCTTCCCATGTCTCTAACCTAAGCCAACTTGCTTTCACACCACAATTTTTTATTTATTTTTTTGAGAAATTAGGCTTAGGTTTGTCCTTTTATTGTTTTTTATACAATAATAATAATGAGATTCCAACTTATAATCTTATATATATTATTCAAATTCCTTATTAGTAGACCAATTTCAAATAGTTTTGTTCTTCTATTATTTCGATAAGATGTTTAAATAATGAAATCTTTTGTCTGAATTTCTATTGTGTAAACTGTTTTAAGTATCATATTTTTTTAAAGTAAACATATTACCTTTGGAAAAAATAGAAATATTTAAACAAGCATCATTAATTAGTAAATATATTGACTTTATATTTTTATTTAGACATGTTGATGAAACTATCAATACATTTATGTATAAATTTTGAGAAAAATATTTGTTCTTTTAAATAATGATCATTTTAGTTAAAATTAATGTTTTATTTAAAATTTAAATTAAAAAGACCTTCCATTTTCTCCTCCATATTTTTTATTGTATATCTTTTTCTCTTTCTTAAAATAACATAATCATATTCATATGTCCTTTAAAAGGAAAAATACTAATTTCATAAAAAAATTTATGCTGGAAAATATTATGAGCTTTTATTATTTTAAATTTTCATGAATGATGATGTATGTGACGTTCTTCTTTCATGTAACATAAATTTATTTTGAATTTAATTCTGAATTAGAAAGTTAATAAACTTATCACATGCATAAATTTGTCAAAACAAATTAATTTCGAGTACAAGGAGTATAATTTCGAATATGGCAGGATAGTTTTATACTGTCTTAAAAATAAGAAATCTTACATTCTATTAGATCTGGATAGACCATGAATGTTCACCACATAGGTGTGAGGTATATGTGCTCAGAGGAATCTATACGAGATACACCGTACAGGCAAATAGCTAATGTACTAATCACTACACACTAACAATAAGCGTATAGCCAAGACGTGAGTGTGTGTGCACAGTGATGACAGCTAGAGGTGGCAAAATGGGCCGAGCCCGCCGGGCTGGCCTGCCCCGCTCGCCAAACGGGGCAGGGCGGGCTGAGTTTTCTAAACCCGCTGCCCGCCAAGCCCGCCAGCCCGCCCGGGCTGATTTTTTTTTTTTTTAATTTTTAGTGTAAAATGTGACGGGCTTGGCGGGCAGCCCGCCCCGCCCGCCCAAACGGAGCGGGGCGGGCAGAGATATCTAGCCCACCTTCAATGGCGGGACGGGGCGGGCCAGCCCGCTTTTTGGCGGGCAGGGGCGGGCAGGGGCGGGCAGCCCGCTTTGCCACCTCTAATGACAGCAATAGAGAATAAGTCAAAAAACGTATACATGGGATCTTTAGCCTCTATTTATAGAGTTTATCTTTATATGCTTGGGCCTCTCCATGTAGTTATGTTACTTGTCTTGATTGTTGAAGATAGGGATCTTATCCCTTGATCCTCTATAGATTATGTTGTTGTGATATCCCCCTTAATTCATTGCTTAAGGGGTTGTTGGGATATGGATCTAGTCCACAACAGTTGCCCCCAGCCCTGCAGTTCGATAGCTCGGACTGCTGGGGTGTATAGATCTTCTTATAACCTCGATCTCACAGTGATGCTTAGACTAATTGGAGCCCCTATTCGTGGCCGAGTTAGTACGTGCTAGCCGTGGTTGGCCTTGCGTTTATCCAAAGCGTTTTAAGATCTTTGACGAGGTCGTCTTCACATACAATCCTCAACCAGAGTCTTTTTGAATTTGATAGGTCGGAGTCAAGCCGAGGTGATGGTTTCGAGTTCGACTCCCTCATATAGTGGGGGGGAGACCGGGCTAGTTCCAACGTTAGCCCCTGAGTTATGATCACGCCAACGTGACCTTTTATCTTTTGACCATTTTTGTGATGGTTACGCCAGTCCACATGGCGTTCGTCAATTGGTGATTCGTGATTCGAGCCTTGCATGCTGCCCTTACTTTGGCAAATCAAGATGAAGTGCATTTAATGCTCTGAGTTATTTTATGATTGTGCCCCTAACCTTTCAATTTTCGCTCCCAGTGACTACATGTTTGCCCATTCGTTCATTTGGCATCATTTCGAACGTTGCTCTTCACTTCACATATTTTGGTGTTCTCTCTACGTTTTCTTTTTCGTTCAAAGGT
The DNA here is from genome assembly GCF_033153095.1 of Gastrolobium bilobum. NCBI lineage: Eukaryota > Viridiplantae > Streptophyta > Magnoliopsida > Fabales > Fabaceae > Gastrolobium > Gastrolobium bilobum. The sequence goes on from NW_026896548.1 coordinate 167,265, forward strand.
TTCTCCAAGGTTCTCGCACTTTTACCCTCATCCTTCCCATTAGCAAGTATTATTCATACACATTCCTTCTTCTTTTGCCTTGCTTCTTGTTGTTTATTACTTAAATACTCTTCGTACACGTGATCTTGATAGTTTTCTTAGGTTTAGGAATTGTGTTTGGTGTTCAATGATCATTTCCCCCTCCTTTTCCCTTTCGGTTAGAAGGTTTTCTTTTTTACCCCTTAGTTTGTTGGATGAGGTGAGTGATCTTCTAGTTTTATGATGAGTACCTCCGGCCATGGCTCTGGTACGGCCCTTGGCCGAGATGGAGATAGTGGAGACCTTGCTAAAGAGCGAGCCCTAATCCAGAAGTTGTCCAAAAGGGTTCGCTACTAGTTCTGGGGTAAGGAAAACACGGAGGAGGATAAGCATCAGCTAGTTCTCCATGGTTACCGAGGTGGGGGAGGCAAGCAGAGGTTGATCCCCTCATAACGTGGACTGGGTCATGCCTCGTCGAAGAGCATGTAGGCTCAAATATCTCAGCTTAATAAGCCATTTGGATGAGGTCGCGCTCCTGCTCCTTCAACCCCGATGACACCTCCTTTGCTAGGGATACTTTCCTTCCAAAATTGGAATGGGGTATAGGGGGAGTTCTTCTTTTATCTCGGTGTCAAGCTCTTGTCTGATTGGGGATTTTGCCCATCCAATTGAGCTCTCCAACGAGTCTTCTAGTTCATCCCATTGTGAATACCACCCTTTAGAGCTCGAATTGGATTCAAGGATGGTGTTGTTGGAAATTATCAACAAGCAATCTTGGATGTCGGCTTAGGATATTGCCGAGCTTCCTATAGGAAATATTGCCAGGGTTGATCTCATTCTGGTCGGTGGTGATGCACAGTCCCCCTCTTTTTATATTTGTTCAGAGTATATACATCTCGAACAGGGTCCAAGACCAAAGAACAGAAAGGTTGGGTTACCCTCCGCAGTGTGGCCAACCTTGGCATCTTCTGAGTACTTATACAGTCTTTTAAAGGCTTCAAGGATCAATATTTCAAGGTGGAAATTCACTATGATTGCCTACCTTGGTTTTCTGATGGGGTATATCAAGATGGGAACTTGTTAGTTCGGTTCCAGCTTTATTGGACCCAGCATCATTATCTCAAATAGCCTAAGGACTATTCGACTCGTGAGTCTTCACTCACTGATGCAGAGTGACTGGGTTTTAATGTCTTGATGCCTTATGTTGGGGAATATGCCATTTTTGGTTTAAGTCAGACGATGAATAAGTTTGGGGATGACCTCCTTGAAGAATTTGGTATGTTATCCCGGGTTTGCTAAATCTTTCCATTTTCTTATGATAATTTGCTATTTTTGCAGCCTTTATGACAGGTTCTGACTACCACAAGTATCTCAAAAGCCTTCAGGAAAAGGGAACGGGGCCTTCGGACACTGCGGACGTGACTCTAAAGAAGCGAAGGCTCGAGCTCACGGGAGAAAGTTCGTCCCCCGAGGTCACTAACGTCCCTCAGGTTTCTGCACCTCAGCCTAATTTGGGGACGTGGTGCCTTGATCCTGGGGAACTTTGGAAAAGAGGGATCTCAGATCGCTTCCGCGTTGTGATGAAGCCACCTCCCTAATTAACTAACGGCTCTCTTCTTAACCTCGACACTCGTGCCGAGCTAAAGCAGATGGAGGAGGAATCTTTGAAGACAAACTCCCTGATCCAAGCATTCTAGGAGCTTCACTTAAAATGTGAGTCGTCTTGCTCCTCAGCTTTAGCCCTTACTCTCAAGGTTAATGAGCCTTCAAAGGAGAAGGCCAATTTGGAGAATGCAACTTTGCAAATGCAATTGAGCAAGCACGTGTTTTGAATCCCGACCTTATTACTGATGGGATGAACGTCAGCTATTTTGTGAAGGATGGCTCCATCGTTCTTGGTACCCCAGACTCAAGTGATACACAGGAGCATACCGAGGCTAGCACCTATGGGGAGGAGATTCCTCCGACAGTTGAAGGTTGAAGGGTCGGTATGCCGACTATAAGTGTAGTTTTTTTATTTGTAGGAACTTGGTCCCCTTTTTGGATCTGTAAGAACATTGTCGGGTTTTTCGATCTTTAACTTTTGTTAATGCTTTCTTGTGCTTTTAAATTGGTTGACTCAGATGCTTATCTTTTAAATTATGCTTCCGCGAAGCTTTATAATTGATGTCCTGGTTTTAATTTCTGAGGTTCATATTTTAAATTATTTTTGGGGTTTGGCTTTATTCCCAATACCCTTATACTTTCCTTTTTAAGGCGCGACTTTAATGCCGAGTTGACCTTCTGATCATCTCGCATTCGCACAAACGGTGTTAATGTTTGGTATGGGTAGACCGTGAATGTGAGGTATATACGCTCAGAGGTGTCTATACGAGAGACACCATATAGACAAATAGTCAATCTACCAATAACTGCACACTACCAATAAGTGTATAGCCAAGACGTGATTGTGTATGCACAGTGATGGTAGCAATAAAGAATGAGTCAAAAAACATGTACATGGAGTCTTTAGCCTCGATTTATATAGTTTATCTTTATGGATTTGGGCCTTAGATACCTCTAGGTAGTTATGCTATGTTAGAGATAGAGATTTTATCTCTTGATCATCTTTAGATTATATTGTTGTGATATCTCCTTTAATCCATTGTTGAAGAGGTTGTTGGGATATAAATATAGTTCATAACAAATTCAGTGTTGATTATTGATCCAATTGTATTTAATGACTCACAACTAAAAGATTATAATCATTAGATATAAATAGAATCATTGTAAAAATTTGGAGTATAACTTATGATATTAGAAAATAATCATGTATATATATATATAGAGGTAGGATCCTTTGACACTAGTGTCAAATTTGAAGTTTGACACCTCGTTTGAGAGCCGTTAGATCAAAAAAGATCAATGACTCTGATTTGTAAGCATATGACACCGTTGATCTTTTTTTATCTAACGGCTCTCAGACGAGGTGTCAAACTTCAAATTTGACACCGGTGTCAAAGGATCCTACCTCATATATATATATATATATATATATATATATATATATATATATATATATATATATATATATATGAAAAAGACATACACCCTGCAAACCTAACTTAGTTTTAATAAAACAAATAATGGCATATATACATAGGTAATGGTGGTTGACTATGAATGTGTATGTGGACTGTCGAGATTACCAAGAGAAAAAAGCATTTTCGTTCGCGATATGGGGGGTTTCTAGAATATGCTTTATAAAATAAAATCATCAATTATGTGAGAGGCAGATACCGTGCCAACGAAATGGTGGAGACAGATATTGTGTACTTATCTGACATTGAAGAAGGTGACATTTGGCAGAACGTGGCATGCAATAGCAACCAACTACAACTTGCTCCGTCAAGTTTCACCTTCAATTTCAAACTCAGACAAATCTCAATTTAGTAAAGGCTTTTATTTTTCTTATGTTTCTTTGTGTTGTATGTTATCTATTAAACTGTGACCCTTAAGGTCAAACGTCAAATAATGGTAGTTACCCGGTTACTATTATATTTATTAGATGTTATATTATAAATTAAAGTTTAATCGTTTTGATTAATAACCCACTAGTTGAATCCATTGGTTGTTGGTTCAAGGAAAGATACATCCTGGCAAATTTTTAACATCTAATTAAAGGGACCCATTAAGATGCATAGAATGATAGAAAGCAGAGTTTAAAAAGCAAAGAATCTCTATTGACAAAATGATGAGCCAGGATGTCGTTGGATAAGACAATTGGAAGAATAGTTCAATAGAATTTCTATAACAACCAGGTTGAACAAGACTATATGGATTCATGGATTTGTTTTCTCTATATCATTTTTATTAACTATTTTAATATATTGGTGTAGGTTATTCACTAAAATAAATTTTTTTTTAAATGTTATATTACTTATATAGATAATGCTAAAATGGTTGTCTATATTTGTCATTTTCTTGTTTTGCAAATATTGTTTACATAATATTTCCCTTTTAAAATTATTCTTAGAATATGTATGATTATATTGTTGCCAAATTTATACATTCTTACAAACTAATTAGCGTGGAACGAAGGTGGTGCATCTCAAGGTTTCATCAAATGGTATCAGAGCATCCATCATGTGGAGTTGTGCGAGGGCACACACTAGGGAAGCATGGTGGAATTGGGGTTTCATTTGCAAGGTATGGGACTTGAAGTCCCACATTGGTTGTATGGGCAACTAATGTGAGATTTATAAGACCTTAGGCACTCTCACCCTTTGAGCTAGCTTTTGGGGTGGTGCATCTCAAGGTCGCGCGATCTTTTGGTTTATCTTCTTCTTTTTTAATATACAATTTGAACTTGATTTATTTATCTGATATAAATATTTTTTTAATGTTTCACCTAAACTTTTATAGAAGTCTGTCATAATTAAAAAAAATCATTTAAAAACCTACCTAAAAATAAAGCTTTTAACTAAATTTACAAATCTACCTTTAAATAAGCTAGTGAAATTTTATATAAATTAACACGTCTAAGCTTATAACTTTTTCGAAATTAAATTTAATATAATATTATATAATAATAATAATATTTTGTAAAAGACATTTTTTAAAGGTTAAAATTTGACCCTTTTTAGTTAAATATGTTTTTTACACAGTCTTGGCTTAGCTTTTAGAACAAATGTTTTTTTTCCTTACATAATATTTATTAAATATGGACGTTATAAAATATGTTATTAGTTTTAAATACATATTATTTCTTTAATATACACTCTCTTTAGCTATAGAAATATATTGTGTTAAATATTTTTTTTTTGCTCATATATCCAGAGAATAGTGTTGGAGAACATGATTGTTGTCATGTTTATCCTATGAGGCTATGACTACAAGACTAAAGATGAGCCTAAAACACATAGCATAAAAAGGGGGCATTATGGTCATTTTACAAAAAAAATCTCAATAGCCTTGAGACGGAAATGTTTTCTCGACAAAAATAATCTTCATTCTTTTCTTCAAAACTGCTCTTTGGGATGCTCTATTTTGCTTCCTTTTTAATTGCTTCCTCTTCTGCAAAATCTCATGCATCCTTTTTGATAACTTGATGAAACTCTAAAGTCATATTCATTTCATTTTTCTTGGAAGTAGATTTTGGAGAAAATTTTGGAGTTAAGGAAGATAATCCAAAGAGAAAGCAATGCAATCCATCCCTTAAAAATTGACTTTTTGAAACCATTAAGAGTGGGCTAGTGGTGAGGTTTTAAGTAATTTACATGAAACTATAGTTTTAGACCCTAATGTCATCATTGTATCCAAAAAAATGTGTACTAAACAAATTGACTTTTTGAATTCTTTAAGATAAACACATTATCCAAAAATTTGAAAAAAAAATCTACATTTTTGCATAGATTTGTTTCGGGTAGATGCAATCTTGAGTTTTGAATATAAAATTAGGGATTTTATTTAATTTTCACAATCACCTATTGTTATTTTATCTTTAAATAATTTCTAAAGCATTATCAAAATATTTGTTGGTGCTCATATTGGTTATTCTTTCTTTTTTTTGGTAATCTAAATCATTTGCTTTCTCCAAAGTTGTTGGAAGTAATTTAGTTAGTTGTTCACAACTATGAGTAGATGATGATTATGATGGTAGAAAGATTTATCTCTTACAGATAGATATTTCTGTCGTAGATGCAGAAATACTTTTGTCATATTTTATCTTCATTATTATTTTTACAAATACTTTTGTCATATTTTATCTTCATTATTATTTTTACAAATTTTGTTATATTATTATTATTTAATAACATTTGTTATATTGCTTTGCGTATTTTCAATTTGCGTTTTAAACATTGCAATCTGATTTGTTGCGCTTTAAAAACCCTAACACTGCATTTTGATTCTGAATTTGAATTTTTAATTTTGATTTTGTTTCACCTTGTGGAATAGTGCTTTCAGGTTCTCCCTCATCTTCGTTGTCCACATACTCCTCCTCTTCATCCTCATAAAATGTTATCTGGCTTAACACCTGAGCAGGTGCAGATGAACGTACATTTGTATCTTCTTGAACAGTACACTGTGTAGTGGTTGTATGCACCGGTAAAGATGAAGACTGACCAGCATCAACTTCAACATATATCTCAATCAATTTTAATACTTTCCAGCCAACAAACGCATCTGTTACGAACTCCACATCTTCATCATCATTGATATCGTTACCAATGTAGTATATTGTATCCATATCCACTACAGTCTCTAACCTGGCTATCATGCGGTGAATGGATTGGATGCCTTATAACCCTAATTTTTGATGAATTCTCTCCTTCAGTTCATTGCATGTAGTGCCCACTTTGATTTTCATCATTTTGTTTTTCCTTCAAATCGAACACCGTTCGGACCTTAAAAATGCCTCCAATTGTAGTAAATAACTACAAGAAACATGTTTGGACTTGAACTCATCTTTCACACGAAAATTGGGTCTAGGGTTTCGATTTCAGTTTTGATTCGGATTTTTGAGAAAAAAAAAAGAATATGGAGATGTAATGCCAATATCCTCCCAAGATTAGGCTTTTTGAGATGATGGGATGAAATACATGTATGATGATTCAGAATAGAGATGTCAAGGGAGAGAGATTTTGGGAAAAATAAACTTATAACTCGTAACAATGGCTGAAACCCATTGATATTGGGGTTTCTGGCCGACAAATATCCGGGTATCCCCCTCCCTACCCGGGTAAATAACTGCATACCCAGGTATCCCCCTCCTTACTCGGGTAAATATTCAACATGTATAAGAACAGATTTATTTCGCGAAATATACCCGGGTATGGAGGGGGATACCCGGGTACCTTAATGGTCAATGGTCAAACAGGGGCAGATTGGTGTTATGTTTGTTGAAAAGGTTAAATTTTTGCAATAGTTTATAAGTAAGGTCAATTTGGTAATTAATTATTAAATAAGGGCTACTGTGGTCAAAAAATCCCATATAGCAAGCTAGGATACGATTCCGGATCCTAGGATACAGTTCCGCATTCTTATTTATTTATTTATTTTTAAAAAAGCAGTGTAGCCCACTTTTCTGTGTAAGCTGCATATAGCAGCCGCTGCAGAAATATTGTGCCATATGTATATATATATATATATATATATATATATATATATATATATATATATATATAGTATCATGTTGTAGGAGAATTATTTTTTTCTACCAAGGATCCTTCTATATTTGTGCAGCGTTTTCTTTTGTTTTTTTGTTTTTTTAATAAATGTGGACCCATACAATATATATCTATTGTATGAAAAAAATTTATCCTACTATATGAGAAAATTGAAACTCATATATATATATATATATATATGGGTTTTATATTTCTCATTCAACATGAGAATTGAATTCTCATGTTGTAGAGACAAAAAGCATGTGGGACCCGTATGTAAGAAAAAATTGTGTGTAGGACCCACGTTGGCACGAAAATCGAAGGGTGTGTAGGAAAATTCAAATTCTCATGTTAAATGAGAATTATAAAACCCTATATATATATATATATATATGTAAAATCATTTCTACAGCCACTTTACGTACAGCAACGACAGGTGTACGGTTATGATTTCCCTCATTTAATGTTTTCATCTTTTGTATGGTTATGATTCCCTGTATTTAATGCTTTCACGTGTATATATATGGCAAGTATTTGATTGTTGCACGTGCAGCAGCTGCAGAAATGTAAACCTCATATATATATGGGGAAAACATTTCTACAGCTGCTGTAGATAAACTTATCTACAGCTTAGTAAAATTACGTCGTTTTGGTCTTTTAAAAAAAAATTGTTTTCTAATATTAAACGTGATCCTGATTAACGCTCAGCGTGTTTGCTCTGTGTGGCGCAACATCTCGAAGGATCCTCTCCTTTAGTTTTAGGTCTCTGTTCGCTAAAATTAATTCCAATTTGTCGTCGTGCAGCAGAGAGCTTCTTCTCATTTGGTACCTGTCTTCTTGCCTCTCTCTGACCCTGAACTCCATTATTATTATTGTCTGCTAATTACAATTACAGTCTCAAGTTTGATTCAACATTAAATTTCTAACTTTCTTGTTTTCATTATCTTCAGATGATCATCAAGGTTGTCCTTTGTTCTTGGTTTAACTGCTTTGCTGATTTTCACAGGGCCTTCCTATACACATGGTTTACACAAAGGTAATTTTGGTTTATTTGAGATAATTGTAGTCATAAACACGTAAGATGTTTATGTATGTTTTAGAGACGTTGTAGATATAGCAGGATCATGACTGAGATTCAAATGATTGAAATACTTTCTTCAAAGCAATTTTAGAAACTAACTGATTGCGGGGTTTTTTTCCTATTTATTGTGATGAGATATACAACTGCAAAATAAGAAGAAAAAACATTGGGGATTTTTTCCAACAGGTTTAAAGGGGTTCAAAGAAGTGAGTTTACTCCATTGGAGCAAGCTCCACAACTATCAACTTCAACGGCTAATTAACATTTAATACCTTCAATTCAGTTTTTTTTTTTTTTTTTATACCTTCAATTCAGTTTTGCTTATATTATTTTCAACCTTACAAGTTTATCTTACTTTTTTTTCTGTGGTGTGTGTGTGTTGGGGGGAGGGGGTTGGGGAGGTGAATATGAAAAAAAAAAAAAAACATTTAACATCACATTATAGTTACATCATAAAGAAATAATTAAAAGAAAATGCCAATTGACATATTGTTGCCACTGTACATCACATTATAGTTACATCATAAATAAATAAGTAAAAGAATGTGCCAATTGACATGTTGTTACCACTGTCCTAAAATAAAATGTCCCGATAAGTAAAACGGTCGTTCTTTTGATAATGATAGATATATATAAGGAGCAAAGATTGACGAGAAATTGCATTGCTGTAAAGCCTGCAAGTGCAAGGATTGACCAATACACTAAAAACGCAAAAGTTATGAGATTCTCTTGCACTTTGATTTTGGAAGTCGCAAAAATGCTCACAACTAGTTCTTTTCGATCTTGGCCTCCCCCTTGAAAACACACTGCAACAAAAGCACAACAAAGCTTAAGTCTCCTCTTAAACTAGCCTTGTGTTGATTAGATCATCAAAGAAGTAATGTTGTGAGCAGTTGATAAGTTTCTCAGGGCCTCGAAAAGATTGGTAGTTACAACATTCTTTATGATCTGTGTATCTTCAGATAGCCTACTTAAAAGTTCCCCAGTTTGAGTAACATCAAAGAAGGCTATCTCCTGAAAATCATCATCCATAATAAACAAGTTTTTATTGTTAGCTAACTAGCCAAGGGTAAATACAAGCTTGAAGATTGAAAATTTCTATTCTTCAAGTGACAAAAAGTAAAACAAACAAAGAAAAATAATCCAAGAGTCATTATGATAATATTGTTTTACCTGATTTACAAGGTGACTGAACAAATTCTTTCTCAGCCGTGCAACAACCCTTTCACTAGCAGAAGAAAAAAGCCAAGCTCGAAGTGCTGTGCAAACTAAACTGTAAAATTAAGAAAACTCAATGAACCACTTGGGATCCCAGAAAATTTGTGACAGATCAGAAACCTGACTACATCCCAATTAAATTGTATCATCAATTGGAGAATAATCAAGCAAGATCATACCCAATAACAACAATAAGAGAGATTTCCAGTATGGTGCTCTTGACAGCATTCAAAGCTTTGTCTTTATCCTCGGGAGTTCGCATATCCCCTGAGACAATGTCGATTATATTCCCACCAAATTTTTGCTGCAGCAGAAACATTTCCACGTTCATTAGAAAACAGCTTTAACTTTACATCTGGCGATGTGGCAGCAAATGATATAGGGCTACCGGCGATGAAGGAGAAAAACCACGAACGCGAAGGAGAAGAACTATGACGGAAAACGATTTGGGGGAAGAGCAACCACCGACGAAGTAGAAGAAAGAAGACAGGTAGCAAAGGAGAAGAAGCTCTCTGCTGCACGACGACAAATTGGAATCAATTTTAGCGAACAAAGACCTAACACCTCACAATTTTAAATCAAGTAATTAAAATTTTAAGTGAGCAATCAAGTGATGGATTAGTGAAAATCCTAAAGATTAGGCCAAAATACAAAGAAAGGGCAAACGGTAATTAGCCAACACGCAACCCTAGGCAGATAAAAATTGAGTAGAAGGTCTCATATGGTAAAAATAACCCTGGAAATGGGTTCAGAATGAAAAATTGAGTGGATAGGCAAGTTTCAGAAAAATCAGTGAATAGTGTTTTTCGCGGGTAAAAATATCGCGTTACGATTGCACTGTAAAACGTGCCAGTGAAATTTTGAGCTCTAGGTTTCAAATATGAGTTATAAATGGTCTATAGAACTAGGAAATATAATTTCTGATAATATTTGGTATAATTAAGTCAGTTTGGGGAAGCGTGCCAATCGCGCGCAATAGCTTAAAACAGTGTTTTCTCCGAACGAATGGAGGACTCTGGATTCATCTGATCAAGCATAATTAAAGGAGAATAGTTAATGTTAAAAATTGGAGTTTCTAAATAGGCCTTGAATTTACGGACGTTTAGTGAGAGTTTTGACGCGTTTTGAATCGCGTGAGGTGGTGTGGGACCCACCCCACTTAAAATCACTTAAGTCCACCTCATCCTATCACTATTCATCATCTTCCCACCTTCCTCTCTCTCCCAAACCCGAGCCATCAGCCTTCCCCACCCCTCTCCATGCAAAAATTTTCTTCTCCCCTTTAATCACTCAAATCCTAACCAAATCCAACAAAGTTTAACTTGAAATTTGTTGGAAATTGTCTTCCAAAGCCATTGGTGGCCTTGTTGAGCCGTGAAAGTGAGAGGATTTTGAGATCTTCCCCCTCAAAGGCCGCGGCTCACATTGAAGTTTGGGTGTTCATGGAGTTTTCAAATGCTCCAATGGTGGAGTATACTTAGGAGGAGTCATTTGCCTTGCATTTGGGTGAGTTATTTCAACATTTCAATGGTTGATTTGTGATTTATGTTTATGAACCCTAAAAGAGGGATTTTATGATGTGTTGTGTTAGAGAGCTCAAATGAAAAATGTCTATTAGATGATAATGCCTTAGAATGATGTATTAATGCTAGAAACGCAATGAAAATTTTAGGTGAAATGTGATGATTTTTAACTCAGAATAATTTGATGGTCATGACATGGAATTTTGGAAAAATGTGTTGTGATGTTGATAATGAGTTTTTGTATGATAGAATGATGATATAATGTGATTGGTTGAGTTGAGGAATGGTTGAAAATGGGAAGAAATCCTTTGGGATTCCCTAGGGTATAATTCGGCCATTGTGGGGAAAATTGAGGAATTGATGTTGAAAAATGATTTGGATGATGATTGGTGTAGTTATATGGTACTTAGATGGGTTGTGTTGTGGTTGGAAAGTGTTTGAATCAATGGGAAAAATGAATTGTGTTTAGAGACCTAAATGAACCTAGAGTGAAATATTTCTCAAAACGGTGCGTAAATGTCGTAAAACGGAAAAACGACGATTGAACTAGCCTCTAAGCAACCTAAGGAAGCGTTATAAAATGAGGAAGAAAATTTAGAAAAATAAATCCCCAAATAACACATAGATGGCCGAACCTTCAAGGAGAAAAGGGGGGATTTTGCGGTTTTCGCGTTCTGATGTAATTCGACGCGAAAATGACGAAACGTTACTTGAATTGGCCTCTTGACAATCTAATGAGGCGTAACAAAATGAGAAAGAAAAATTAGAAAAATAAATCTCAAATTAACACTAGTTTGGCCGAACCTTCAAGGAGGAAGGGGAGGATTTTGTGATTTTTGCGTTTTGATGCTATTTGACGCGTACTGATGGATGTACGTAATTGTATAGGTTGCCGTACGTTGACTTGAATCCCGAAACTTGAATCTGGGAGTTGCCCTTGGTCCTGGACCAAGTGGATTGAGGTATGTAATTGGTTCAATGCATGTATAATTGTAAATTAGCATGTATTGTTTGAATTATAAGAGATTGGGAATGTCCTCTGTGTAGGCATTCTGTAGTGTACCAAATTGAGGGATAAGTTGTTGCGGAGCTTGTGAAAACAGTATTTAAGGTAACCTCTTGGTACTGGGGTTTGTTCCCCTTTTCTGTTCTACCTTGCCAGTTGATGGCAACGGTAGGAAGTTTGTATGAATAGTATAGAACACATGAGCATGCATGCATTATTACTGTGGGTACTTATGTACCGAGTCTCTGGCCAGTAGACAGTTTTATTAGCCTTCAGGCAGTTTCGGACTTCCGCTGGATAGGTCTCCAGGAGGGAGTTCCAGTTGACCGTGGGTCATGGTGTGTGATCCGGGTAGGAGCACACTAGGAATGTCTTTGGCATTTTGGATGGTTGGGGCATCATGGTTGTGGTTTCTTTGAACGCACCTTGGATGATACCCATAGGCTTATATATGCCCAGGGCGTACGTGGAATTGGGGTTACCATCTCGTATCGTCGTAGTTTGTATCTTTATATTCTTCATTTCTCTAAATCCCTTGCTATATCCTGTTTTCAAAGTGGTTATTTTATTCTATTGATATGCATCGAAGTGAACCATTGGGTGGAGTTTTCTCCAGAACCTCTTGGTTACTGAGATATATTCGTATATCTCACCTCGTCTCGGGGCATTTATTTCATGAGGTGGCAGTGGAGCCGGAGCAGCGGGCAAGAGGCCCGCAGAGTGAGCAGTGGAGTGCTTCACATTTTGCATTTTGTTGGTCGTGTGGCCTAGGCTAGACTTAGTGCATGAACATCTCATATGTATGTGGTATGAGCTTCATTAGCATATTTGTTCATGCCATTTTGCCTAAGTCTAGTAGTTATGTATTTGGTTATGTTGTCATTTGAATTTAAGTTGTAATATTGGAAGAATGTAAGTTAAAGTTTAAGTTTCAAGTTGTAAGTTGTAAAGCAATATTGTAATCGTATTTGACGCATGTCTATTTATGATGGAAGGGCTTTAGGCCTATTTTAGGGTATGATTACATGTATGATGAAAATATGCATGAAAAAGGTGTTAGTGATTGCAACTACTTAAGAATGATTAATATGAACTATATGCCTAATGACTATAAACTAGATTGGGTTGTAAGTGCTCCAAGGCGTTGTTGGTCCTTGTGTGTGCCACCCATTAGATTATTACTGTATTATCATGTGATTATTAGGTACATTTGAGGTTTAAATGATCTTTTAAAAATTTAGGATTATTGGAAAAACAAAGGAAACTCTGACGAATTTTCTGTAGAATTGGCAGATTTTAGGCGAACTTCGGGAGAGCATATCTCCCTCCATAGAGGTCCAATAGGGACGTTCCATACGCCATTTTGAAGGTGGAGATGTCCTCTATCTTGTGTCAAAAATTGGGGAAAATATGGGTTGATATTCGGCCTGAAAAAAATGGAGAAACGCGGACTGCTCATGTGCCACTGCATCTGAGGCAGTTCTGGACCTGATTTGGGAAATTAATTCCCGCTTCATTTCTCAGTCAAATTAAGCGTGTGATATATAAAAATGAAGTTTGAGATGTCTAGTTTGTAGGATAAAAATTTGAGAGCAAATGGATGAGTGGATTGAGTGCAGTAATTCGAGTAATGTGAGTGGTTTGGAGCTGTTTTTGGGGTTGGTTGGCTATTTGCTTATCCAACTTCAAACGGCGATAACCGGAGCAATGAGCTCCGAATTGAGCGTATGATAGCTTGTTAAAAAGGGAATTAAGTAAGACAAAGATATAATCTGAGAAAAAGGTTTGGTTGCGAGCGGTGTGGTCGCAGAAAAATTAAGAGTGAAACATGTCTGAATAGGTAAAAACGTAAAGTTTGGAAATTGGCTAAGTGGGTTTATGGGAACCCCTTAGTAACTTATAATAAGTAAAGTAAGTTATAAAAATAGTTTAAATAAGTCTTCCGCAAGAGTTTACGGTTACGGTCACAGCTTTTAATTATTACGCCTTTTTATGTTTTAAATGCTCGCGTAATAATCGGAAAAAGTTTATTCGCATTTTTATAAATGAATTACTGTGATTGTAACTGCGCTTAATATCATAATTAATGTTAACAATACCGGTGTACAACGGGCTGTTACAACAGCATTCAAAGCTTTGTCTTTATCCTCGGGAGTTCGCATATCCCCTGAGACAATGTCGATTATATTCCCACCAAATTTTTGCTGCAGCAGGAACATTTCCACGTTCATTAGAAAACAGCTTTAACTTTACATATGGCGATGTGGCAGCAAATGATATACCGGCGATGAAGGAGAACAACCACGAACGCGAAGGAGAAGAACTATGAGGGAAAACGATTTGGGGGAAGAGCAACCACCGACGAAGTAGAAGAAAGCTCTCAAGACGGAAAGAAGACAGATAGCAAAAAAGAAGAAGCTCTCTGCTGCACGACGACAAATTGGAATCAATTTTAGCGAACAAAGACCTAAAACCAAAAGCAGGACCCAAGACAGGATGAAATTATTCAATCCGAAAATATTGAAACGTGGAACTTACGAATGAGTGATGTAGTGAAGGAGATCATCGGTACCGAAATACTCGATGTTAATATCGAGCAAGTGGCCAGAGCTATAGTCAATTGCACGGCGACACATAATCCCCAAATCGTAGTCGATGTCGTTGAGATCACCAGAATTGTGCATGTCCACGGTGCGCCAAAGGAGAGGATCCTTCAAGATGTTGCGCCACACAGAGCAAACACGCTGAGCGTTAATCAGGATCACGTTTAATATTAGAAAACAATTTTTTTTTTTAAAAGAACAAAACGACGTAGTTTTACTAAGCTGTAGATAAGTTTATCTACAGCAGCTGTAGAAATGTTTCCCCCTATATATATATAATATATATATATATGGGCTTATCATTTCTGCAGCCGCCGTAGATAACACTCTCTACAGCTGACACAGAAAAGTGGGCCCCACGGCGTTTTAAAAAAAAAATCAAACAAGGATCCGGTGCCGTATCCTAGGATCCGCACGCGAATCCTGGCTAGCTGTAGGTACAGCGGCTACAGAAATCATTTTGCCTATATATGTATATATATATATGGGCTCATCATTTCTCAAGTTGTTTCAGATAACTTTTTTATCTTCGGCTACTAAATCATAACCGTACAAAGATGGATCAAGGGTGATAAAGGAAGAGAGAGAAAAAGGAAATCATTGTCATTCAAAGGTGAATTAACTAATATAAAGAAATAAATAAACAAAACGACATTTTTTAGGTAGACGGAGATAAATATATCTCAAGATGCTTGAGAAATATTTCTATATATATATATATATATATATATATATATATATATATATATACATATATATATATATATATTAATTATGAAAGAGAAATAATTATCTCATATTGTATAAGATAATTATCTCATGCAACAGAAATAAAGTAGTGGGGTCTACTATTTTTTCTTTTTTTTTAAAAAAAATGGTGGACCCTACTATCTTGTCTTTGTTACATGAGATAATTATCTCATACAACATGAGATAAATAGATCTCATTATAAAATGTAGGTTGATTGGCTAGCAGTGCTCGGGTTACCTTAACCTGTATGCGCATCATAAGTAAAATTTAGGTCATGAAAGTTATTGACAAAGATGTTTAGAACATTTCATTAGCAAATAATTTGATGTTAGCGAATATCTTCTTGAAAAATGAGAGTCGCATCTAATCCTTATTTGCATCCATCAAAATTATAATCAGCTTGATTTCTTCCTTATTAAAACAGAGGATACAACATTGTATGTATATTGCAAAGTCTACCCTGGAAAGCACTTAGCTATGCATTATATGTTGTGGTTTTTAAATTTTCGGTGTAACAAAATTAAAAAAAAATGCAAAGAAATATTCCTTAACCCCACAGTAAGATGGTGAAAAATAAATGAGTAAAAACAGTCTTAATGAGACAATGCTTAAAGATACTTCGAGAAGGATTTTTATTTAATTTAAATGAAAATTGAACATATAATCTAATATAATCTATTCAAACTCTTCACCACTAGATCAAATCTAATGGCTTACCTCGAGAAGGTTTTTGATTGTAACATTCTTCAAAGGAAAAAGTGTGTGTCATTTTAAAGGATATAAAATTATGTCAATTTTAAGAGAGAGAAAGAGATAGATAAAGGAGGAGAGAGAGTTGACAAAAAAATAAAGGTGTGAGTCTCACTTCTTTATGAGAGTGAAATGATATAAGTTGTATCATTTAAAAGGATAAATATTTTTCCCTTCTTGAAATCACGCAAAATAATTAAGAGAGTGGAGTTTAAAAGATGTGTACATAAGAAGCTTAACCACTTATCTTAGTACGAGGGATCCTATCTCTTATCTCTTTTAACTTACCACTTATCTTAGGATGTTAGTTCCAAAAGCTATTAACTCATAAGTGGAGTCCATATCACAAGTAGTAGAGATATGCAGTGAAAAGGTATTCAGCATTCACCAATAGCATGTGTAATGAATTAAAACATGACTAATTTAAGTTGTGTGGTCACACATCTACTAGTAAGGCTGAAGAGTTTTTCATGGGCTAGAAATGAGACTGATTAGTTTGACATTATTTTATATTTTAGATTTAGAGTTTATCTGGATCCTCTCTGTCTAAATATTGCTTTTAAGTTCAAGCTAAAAAAAAGAATTTAAAAAAAAAAGTTAAAAGTTATTTGGTGATTACATAAAAAATTTAGTTTAAAAATTACTTAAAAGCTCAAACCTCATTTCAAGAAAAACTATTAAGAACTTAAAAAAAAGAAAAAAAAAAAAAAAAAAAAAAAACTCCTCTAAGAAGTTTTTAGATTTTTTTCTTCCTTATAAAAAAAAGCTCTTTTATTATAAGAGTTTTTGTAAAAATCTGTTTGGCCTAGCTTTTGAGAAGAGAAACTTAAAAAAAGAAAAAAAGAATAAGATTTTAGATTTTTACAACAACAAGAGTTGGCATAATTGGTTTGCTTGATTTTAAATTTCAGTTTTCAGTTTTCCAGGTGATATATAATCCCACTTTAAATTCTCAATGAGGTTGAGGTTCCCCTAGCCTTCTCAATGTAAATTTTATCTTTAAGTTATTAAATTCTTTCAAGCTTGTTTCCCATAGTAGCTAACAAAGATATATGCTTTTGTTTTATATCAAGTCCAAAAGAAGGGAACCAGTCAGATGCAGTTATAACTATCCATGCCATGGATGTTCAAGCATAAACAACAAGTAATATGAAAACAAAAACTACTTAATCCATAGTATGACTCTGAATCAAAGTATGTTTGTCAGGAAAATGAGAGAGAGAGAGAGAAGCATGGTCCCCGGGTGTGTTGGGGAGGGGGGGGGGGGCTGAAACCTTAATTTCTTCTTCTAATAAGCGTTTGTCACAAATATTGAAGGAGAAAGCATGCAAGTATAAGGCATTTTACCTAAAATAACAGTGCAATTTGAATTGCAGACCATACAAAATCTACAATCCACACTAAAGAGAAGAAAGAACGGGCATAATAAAGCTCCTTCATTCATTAGAATGTCCTGCACTGTTATGTGAACATGTGACAATTTTTGTAACTTGTCAACCTTTTTCTCCATTTTGAGTATTGAGAATATTTGAATTTCCATTGAGATATATCATTCTTTCCCTTTACAACTTCCATTATAAATCAAGTCACTACCCTTTTCATGCCACCCCAATTCATCAGCAAAAACAGCATTCTAACCTCAAAATCCACTGCCTACAAATATTCCCTTTCAGGATATGCCCAAATGGATCTGCACCAAAAAACAGTTGAGACATTGTAGCCATTATTACTATCTGAATCATACAAGTCCTCAAGCTTCTGCGACCATAACAAGTTCTGAAAATATCTCATTTGTTTCTCTTTCTTGTATTTCAAAAATCAAAGAATGAGGTAGATATGTAAATGATTTTTACAAGTTCTTGATCAGGACAAAAGTTATGCATGAGTAATATTATGCCCCATGGAGAGTATTTTGTATATACATAGAGACTAAAGCAAACATCAAAATGGTACCTTAGTCACTAAAGAACCAGCAATGCAACCTGAAGGAGCTATTGCTTCCCTGCACGAGCATCAACTCCAATTTTGGATTTCCACTCAGAATATTTTAGATCTTGATCAGCAGGAACAAAAATATCAAATGCAGCATCTTTTGCTCCTGCCTTCTTCTTCAGATGATTATCAATGCCTGAATAGTCCAAATCCTCTAAAATACTAGGAACTCGAATACCATCCTTTCCATACATTGTTCCCATTTCCATGTCAAATTTTTGTTTTGAGTTTATAAAACCTTTTTCAAGATCTGAAGTAAAGGATTCATCTTGAACATCATCCTCTTCTGTAACCCATTCTCTAAAATTGATCAAAGGACTTGGGATCTTAGAACAGGAAAGTTCTTTAAAGTTTGTCACTATTCCCCTTGTGTATGGATTTTCCTTCTTATCATAGCGGTACCGGAAATTCTCATAAGTTGTCTATAGAAAGAAAATGTCAAAAAAAGAAAAAAAAAGGTGAGTGTAATACAGATAAACATTCCACTACTAAGGCAAAATACTATTTATAACTAAAGACCAACTTTAAACTTTTCTAACAATGATAACTAGAAATTGCACAAATGCATATAGAAAGAAAGAAAGCCAGAAATATTGCACTTATTATGAATTCCCAACCATAGCTTATAGAAGAAAATAATGTAGAGTGGGAAAAAGAGAGAGAATACCTGGTTGGTGGAAATCAAATAAAGATGGAACACTGTTAGCCCACCAACAAACCAAACGGCTATGAAGCAATATACAATGAGAGCAACAGATAGGATATCATGTGACATCTTGAACCACATTCTACCCTCTTGCCGAAGAAGGTTAATCCAAGAAAATGCAAACACGTATATACATAACAAGGTTGATGATGATATGAACAATATGAAGAATGGATAGTTACGCTGAAAAAACCATGAAGAGGGAGGAACAGTGTTAGATTCTGCTGAAGAAAGGTGGGGAAACATAAACATAAACATAAGTGAACTTTGAAAACAGAGAGGAAAGAAGTAGAGTAGTATGAGTCACTTTCTCATGTTTGTAGTATTTGAAATTTAAACTTAATTTCACTATCCATTGTTTAAATGAGTTCAAATAATCAAACATAATGAAAAAATGTGAAGAAAAATGAGATACATGCAAAAAAATAATAATAACAAGAAAAAGAAAACACACAAATGTTCTTAAATATATATGAATAGTTTGCTTGATAGATTGAAGGTGGTTTGGAAAACTTACTGATCCTATACACTGACCAACCCAGGGGCAATGATGATCAAACTTCTGAACACAGTTATTGCAGATAGAGCAATGGGAAGCACGTGGTGGACGATACAACAAGCAAGTATCACAGAATTTCACCTTCACTGTCTGGCCATTGACTATCACATCCTTCACTCTTGGTAATTTCAGATTTGGTGTTTTACTGTTCACCCATTCCATGGATGGTGTATCAAATAATTCATCTGATTCAGGTGGTTGTGAATTCCTGGGGATAATTCCTGGATCTCTACCAGATGTCATGAAGAGAAAAATAAAATCCTGTATAAAACCATTGAAGTGTCATGTTTAAAATATCATGAGCATGCCAAGTAGTCATTATTGATAAGGAAAACCTTATATTTTTACCAACCAAAATTGTGAGAATCACTCCTCCAATCAGTACAGGATGGCTAGAGAGAGGGTCTTCTTCTGTTATTGCTAATAGCATTCTTATGCAGAATGTTATTGCAGGACCTCCAATCAGGAATGACGTTAAAACAAGAGATGATGCATCGTGACCAAAGACTAATCTTCCACCAAATAGAAATTTCTGACATGAAAAAGAAGCTTTATCAGAATTCAGTTTTACATGATACTTCACTTAGAGTCTAAAAGTCCTCTAACTGGATCATAAATAAACATTTCAAGTTTTCACCCTTCAGAGGTGACTTGTTATCCCAGTTTCAACTTGACTCTTCACTTTTATATTTACAAATTCCATATGTTTGATATCTAAAACTGAAACAGAACAAAAAATCACTGTTCAGCGCATAAACTAAACTTTTCAGCATGCCTTCCACCAGATAAATAATCAGTGTTCAGCACACTTCTACCCACTGTCAAAGCACTTCTAACATTGAAAATGGTTTGAGCATTTCCAAGGAACAAATCTTGCACTTGTCTCTGGATCTCCATCAACTTATCCTCCTAGAACTCCAAATCATACATCCTTACACTAATCCAAATATCCTCTAAAATCCCAGTTTATTTTTATTTTGATCAAGAACAGCAAAATTACAATGAAGGACTGAATTGCTCCGCTTACCTATAAAAACTCAAAAATCTTAAAAACAAGAATAACGGCACAAATATATTTCTATATTCACTCAGGACAAATATCAAATACCATACATTTTCATTTCAAGCATAAAAAATTTCAAATTTTCCCCCTAGAGCATCAAATACCTCCTCACATTATCTTTATGGCATCTAATAAAGGGCAAACCCTAATGTGCAAAGCTCGTCAACTTTCCAAAGCAAGGGGTAAGGGTATTGTAAGCAGTCCTCTTGCATTTTTTCAAAGAAACTATTCTAGGCTTAAACTTGTGACCTGAAAATCACAAAAGAACAAACTTGCCACTGCTTTTAAAACTCACCCTTGATTATGTTATCTAACAACCTCAAAAATATGAAAAAAGATTTATTTTTTTGCCCTCCTTATTGATTTATTCCCTGTAAAACATCTGCACAAGAACCAAACATTACATTCTTGTTTAACCATGTTTGTTACGTGGCATAAGAAGAAAACTAAAACAGTCCAAGTTTTGATTTTGACCAAAGAAAAACAAAAAGTGACACCAACATTGAAAAGGGTCTATAAAAATTGAGAGAAAAAGTTAAAAATAATAATAATAATAAAAAAGTGTACATTGTTTCCTTTCCAAACTTGGTAGAGCCTTCTGGTTTTGACATTGGAAGGTTCCACTGAGACAGCCACGGAAGGGGAGGGAGAGGCCACCACGTTATCATTATTGTGATTATTAAGGTGGTGGCTATTGGTGCTCATAATGATTTTCTTCTATAAACTATGAATTGCTGTAATGATATCCTTTGTTAGCAAAAACCCACGTATGATGTTGTTGTTTTTGTTGTTTGTTGGGTTAAGATTTTTCCCTCACCCTTTTGAGGGCGAGATCAAATTGGCTGTGTTAGGGGAACAAGAAGAAGGGATTTGAATTTTCCCTTCTTACGTTCCTTTCTTTCTTACAATCTCATTTTCTCACCCCTTCTCTCTCTCTCTCTCTCTCCCTCCCTCCATGAAACCAGCACTACTCTAACGATTTTTTCAATCTCCACCGGTTTTTTCGCAAATACAACTATTTTAGAAAAATTTAAAGCTAAAATGCTATGAATTATTGTTTGCAAGACTAAGTGGAAATGACTTGGCATTCATATTCCCTTTTTCTTGTTTATCTGTTACAGTTGGAACATTCAACATCTTTAACTCATGTATACCTTATTGGTCAAAACAAATTTATCCTTTTTTTATTTTATTTTTGGTGAAAGAAATTCATTCTTATTTACAGAATTAGAATATTGTGTTGATGGTAAAATAGTTTTTTGTAATTTTTTTTTAATTAACACATGGCTTCTTCTTATTATTAATCACAAATAAAATATGTTTAATTCCATATTTATCTGCTTAATCAAATATTAAATCTTGTGGGATAAAATTTTGCATATACTATATTGCATGTTTATCTGCTAATTTCGACATTTATTCATGTTGATAATTTAGGCAGAAATATTTGAGAACAATTGTTCCGTTGAGTGGACCAGATGGTAGAGTTTCTCATACACTGCTTATATTTACCGAAACATCACGTTAAAAAGTGTGTATCATTTTAAAAGATGTAAAGTTGTATCATTTTAAGTGAGAGAAAAGGATTGAAGATAAGGGAAGAGAGTGTACAAAAAAATAAAGGTGTGAATCTCACCTCCTTATGAGAGTGAAATGACATAAATTATGTCATTTAAAAAACAAACATTTTTCGGTTATAACTTGTTGTGATTTTGTGACCTTCTCATGGAATGTATTTTTTTTTTACATCAGAGAATCCATTTTCATTTTGACTGATATATAATGATATTAAAAATTTAATAAAATTAGTCGAATGATTGATATTTTCAAATTCCGAGTCTTTGGCCATCTACTACACATCTATGTGTTTTGGATTGGCATATCTAGCCTCACACCTCGCCCAATTCCCTAATTCTCAATCGCTCCATGCATAACCGTTCTTACGTGAAAACCCGCTTAATAATTTAGGGACGCATGTTATGCTAAATAAATTTAAAAATTACAATTTAAATAATAAATTCTTACAATAATGTTATTTTAAGAAAAAATTATGCAATTAATAAAACCCACCCAAATTGATGTGTCAAAATGCACAGGACGCAACTATCACATAACAAGCTCTGGTAAATTACACCTAATTTAATAAGTAACTAGTTGCATGTCATTATGCACAAGAACTTGAAATGTGACATTAAGAGTTGTCATTTATGTAATATAAATGTGCATTTTAAAGTTTTTAGCCCGCATCTTACACTCACTCAATGTCAAAACATGCTTTCAAGTCATGGATATTTCTGTCCTTGGACCTGCTCCATGGTTGCCAAATTTGCGTCCCATTAAATAAATAAGAAAACGGTTTTGTTTTTCTTATATCACATAAGATAAATCTACTTTTCTACCCTCACAATAAATGGTGGGACCCACTTTATTTTAAAAAAAAAAAGAAAAGAGAACAACATAGAACACGGAAATCGAAGTGAGAGTAGGATATAAAATCTCTCTTATGTGACATAAGAGAAATAAAACCCATAAGAAAACGAGATAAAAAAGGGGAAACATATGGTGTAATTACGGAAAACAAAAAGAAGAGGATTACCAAAAAAAAAAAAAAAAAAAAAAGAGAAATAAGTTAGGGTCTGTTTGGATTGTGTTTTAATTTTGATTCTAAAAACAAAAACATAATTATAATTTTTAAAATTTTATTTACAAAACATACTTTCATTATTTTTTATTCTGAAAATCAAATTTTCCATTTTTTTTAAATTAAAAATCTAAACATAAAACAAAATCAACTAAAACGTATTCTCTAAATTCTAAAAAAAAATAACAATTTTTAAAATTTTATTTATAAAACATACCTTATCAAACAAATTTTATTTTTTTTCTAAAAATCAAAAGACTATTTTTAGAAACTGTTTTCAAACAAGACCTTAATTACAGAACAGTGACCAAAGTACCATTGTTTGGCAAATTTTTTATCCAAATGCCACCCGAACAGTACTTTTTACTAGATTGTCACGTGTCAAACCTTAGTAGCGAACTTCATGATGACCAATGATTTCGTGACATGTCTAGGGGTGTTCAAAATGTCCAAAAGAACCAAACCAATCAATAACCAAACTGCTCGACATTTAAAAAATGAGTTTTTTTTAAAACCGGTTTCATAAAAAACTACATTTTATTTTATAAACTAGTTATTAATCAAACCATAAAAATAATTGGTTATCCATAACCAAACCAAGCTGCTTATCTCAAACTTGAGCTCAACACGAAGAATTTCATGGCATTGGAGATTTTAAGCACCTCAGTTTTGTCAAGTTAGGGAAAGTTAGACGTATTTTGTGTCTCTTGTTTTGACGCCATCTAAAACAGACTACATGGATTTCATTCCATACCTCTAATCCAAAAAAAAAATTATATCATCATCATGTGCACAATGTCGAAAGATTGAGAATGAAACTTGTTGCCATTGAATCAGTGGTTATTCTCATCAAGCATTGACGGCAAATGCAAGCATTGACGGCAAATGCAAGTTGTGCATGTACAAAATCCCTTTATCATAGAAAATAGCACAATTCATCAAAACTTGATTTTGAATTTGTTGTAAAACTGATTTTTAACTTGATAAACGGTTTTTAAAACTGATTTTGAATTCAAATCGATTTAAAACCAGTTTTAAATCAAAACCGATTATGAACCATAAATCAGTTTTGGAACCGATTTGAAAAATTAAAAACCGGTTCGGTTTGAAAACCAAACCGTTTAAAATCAATTCGGTTCGATTTTTGTCAAAATCAGTTATAAACCGCTCCATGCACACCCCTACATATGGCCATATCGCATACCAAATTCACCATCACAGGTAGCAAACTTAGTTCAGTCAGCTTTTTCTTGCAAGAGTGTGTCATATATTACAAAATCATTGACACACTTGTGATAAAAAATACTATTCACATGACATTTGGATAAAATATTTGTCAAAAAATAACATTTTGATCGATCTTCCCCTTAATTACCACTTTTCAAAGTTAGAATCTTTCTTTGTTTTGTTCAAAAAAAAACAAAAGAAATCTTTCGTTGTCCCTCCATATGAAATATGTACTCTAGGTTTTTATACGATCAAAAATTGGGTAAAAAATTTTTATCTTGTTAAGTTCTATTCGAAGGAAGGGGACAAATTAAAGCAGTGATAAAACTATTCTTTCATGACCAAAAAGTCATTAATTCAAATTCAGGAAACAGCCTCTTAACAATTATGCAAAGATAAGTCGACGTATAAAAATTACCTCCACTCTACAATCGTTAGTCGGATTTAACGGGAGTAAAGTGGTTTTGGTTGGGTTCCATTCGAGATAAAATATTGTTGAGATAATACCAAACCATACCATATAAAAAGTTTAAGGAGCTGCAATGGGTGATAAAGTTTGGGACGCCAATTTTACTCAAGAAATTGAGTCTGAAACAATAGCTGCAAACGCCGTGGTAAATCATATCCCGCCCGTCTTTCCAAAAAGAATCAATAATAGTAATCATAATAATCCACGAAATAATTGGAATTTCACGGTTCAACTAGAAATTATTTCCAAAACAAAGAGCTATACTTTGATAGTTCAAACTAATTATTTGTAGGCCAAGCAAATGCCAAAAATAGAGTATCAACATAATTCTTGGGAATGATGGGAACAAACTAAACATAAAATTCATACTTACCATATGGACCTAAAAGCCCTATTCAAAATCCTTCCCAAGAGAGTAACATAAAGCTAACAGCAGGAAAAAAGAAACAAATTACACAAAATGTGTCTTACAGTTAACTTATATATCTTACTTCCCTTTGCCAATTCACTAGAACTTCCAAAAAGGAACAGTTGGTCTGCTAACATCTTTAAAAATAGTTCCATCCTTCTGTCTGCCATAGCTAGAGCTGAAAAAACATAAGCAATGCCATTCATTAAGTCACAGAACTATCATTCTTTCAAGCTATGTTCAAACACTGATTTAATGAGTAAGACAATGCAAGGAGACTGATTTCCTTATCAATTCACTTTCATCTTCTTTTTTTCAAAGGAAAACAAAAACCTGTTTATTAACTACAAACTAAAAGTTGCAATTCCAGAATGCAGAATTCCAATTGTCATTTTAAGCTTTTTCAATATATTGTACAAGGTTAAGAATTAAAAAAATAATAAAAAATTAAAAATTAACACTAAAAGGAAAACGATTTGCATTGGTCTAGGCTATGGCGAACTTAAGTCAAAGTAAGTATTTCTACTTTATACTAAAGTAATCCTTTGAAAGTATATTACTAATATAATAAGTCCTTTATTTTAATTCTGTCAGTTTTGCAAGGAAAATATTTTCTATAGCATTTTTTTATTTAAAAAAAAATCAATCAAAAGGTATCAATGAGGACAATAATAAAGGGGGGAAAAGCATTTCAATGATAGTAACAGGTCTTCAGGATGGAAATGCGATATAATTACTTCTATATAAAAATTAACTAACCTATGAAAATAGTCACTAACAGATAAATAAATAAATAAAAGATCACAAAGATAATCTTCCTTATGATACAAATGATTTCCAAAACTAACCATGTATTTTTCACGTAATTACATAAATCCACTAAACACCTGGCCTTAAGTTTCAATATTATAATTGGAACTGCCTTGTAAGTTCAGATATGACAACAACAGTAACAAAACAGGCCTAGAAATTAAAAAATGTACATTACAAACTTCCTAATGTCATAATTTAATACATTACCAACACCAAAGCTAGATAGAGGGGCAGAGAAAGACGAAGAATCATTTAGTACATAAGAAAGTAATTTGAAAAAATAGAAACTAACCTTAAGTATAATATTCAGGGGGCACCGCATCCAAAACTCATCAGACAACTAACAAAAGTAACCCCTGCATTTCGCAGATCCACAGAAGCATTTCTTTTTCTTCTGGCCTACTTTGAGAGGAAGAACTATCCCATAATCATAAGTTAACTCCATCATAGGAGGGATATGTCTAATTGCATAAAAAGCAATGTGGAGATCAGATTCATTCTTATTTTCACGTACGACTGGACGCCATAATACATTTGGAGAGCAGCTGTGATTCATAAACCGAGCAACATTCCCTTCATTTCTTGCTGTTATATAAAGGGGTGATGGGATCTTTGGAGCTTCAGTGTCACCAGGAAAAACTTCCAATTGCTGATAAATGCGAGTAGAATCAAAAATGTAATCATCTTCATTTTCACCACCTAGCTCCTCTACTCTAGCATTATCTATAACTTCCCCTGCATACTCACATATGAAGGTTCCAGCACGAATAGGATCCCATGATCTTAGACCCCACCCTTTATCCTTGGTTCTAAACACCTCCAAACGAAATTTCAAGCCACCTTGCGAAACCCGGTTTCGGCAATTAGGAGGGCACTGACACGAAGGACCACACTCATGAATCACGGATTTTAGGTCCGCAAGTACCCCATTTGCATAATATGGGAGATAACCTCCATTCTTTTGTATGCAAGGACAGTTAAAATTGCCAGGTTGGCATCCACCAATGCAAGAACATCCAGCATTAGATTCCAAAGGAGCTGTTAGCTTCAAATTCTTGAGACCAGGGCAGTAAGTGAAATATGCAGGGCCCTTCTCGTTATCAACATCGTTCACAAGACAAACAGGTAAATTTTCGGCCCCAGAAGTAAGATCAGGCAATATAACCCCCATTCTAGAAGCAGACTTCTCAGTCCATTGTTGAATGGATTTCCATATCATGTATGCTTCAGGCTGCCCAGGCAACCTGACTAATTTATACTTGAATACGTTGAAACCAGATTTTGCTTTGTCCACCCACGAATTCTGAATCTTGTAAAGACCATCGTAGACATATACCTTTCCAGTTGGATGCGCTATATCCTTCAAACCCCTAATTACTCTCACATCATTACCTCGATGCAGGCTCTTTTCCAATGCAAGATTACCCCTTTCAAGCTTTTGATCACTTGCTCCCTTTTCACGGCTAGCCCCGCCTTGGCCACTGTAAATCAGAACATCCCCATCATCCACATTATCTTCATACCCTCCAGATGAGACAATACTGACAGCTAAAGGCTCTTCCTCTTGACTGGCTTTGGAAGTCATGTAATCAATTCCAGCCATAGAAGGAGAATGCAATCCTACTAAGCACAATTCAAATCTGAAAAAGAAAATATCCCCAATCTCAACACCTTGCACAACTCCAAAATGTTTCTTGCTATTAGTGCGAACCCCTTTTCTCAACATAATTGTACCTGCCTTCAAATCAGGCCGTTTTGCTCCAGAATGGGCTTCCTTGGTTGTCTCTTCAATTTGTCCTAGCTTTCTTCGTAGCACTTCATATACCATAAGTGTATATGCAACTGCGTCCCTGCTACCCTCAGGTTGATTTAGTACATCAAACACTACGGGGTTAATTGTTTTGAGAATGTCATTAGCCAAAGCATCCGAATCATCACCACCAGAACCGCCACCCCGCCGTTCCTTTGCCGTCTTCTTGCGCTTTGACCTCCCATCCCCAGTACCATCTCCTGTGTCAATTTCACCCATCTCAACATTCTTCTGTGACTTGCGCCTCGACCTCCTATCCCCAGTTCCATCTTCTGCATCAATTCCACTCATCTCAACATTACTGTAACCATCTTCCTCTGTAAACTGTCCACGATTTCGGGCAGTCCTTCGCGATGAGCCCACATGTCCATTTGTAGCCCCAGTAGGTGTCCTAAATGAATTAATCGGAACTGCAGTAGATATTGGGGCTGCAGGTACACGTTGACCGGCAGGAGTTTGTGCATTTTGTTCAGAAAGCCTCTGGGACTCAGGTGAGATAAAGAAAGGGTAGAAGGGTGCAACCCCAGAGGGGAAAGGACCAGAGGGAGAAACACAAACAAAAGGAGCACCACCTTGTGGAGTTGAAGATGAAGAGGGATTAGATGGTGAAGGAAACACAGGGACAAGAGTTCTCAACGGCTTAACATTTAAAACCCTAGACTTATCAAAGGACCCAGATGCAGGAACAGAATCTTGACCGAAATTGTGTTCCATTGATACAATTTTAATGCAGTACAAACACTCTTCTACTAAAAACTTTCACCCAAGTTTAGAATCCAACAATCTCTCTGTACAAGACCAGCTAACAACTTTTATAGCTGATATGTCCAGAAAAATCAATGGAATGCTAGATAACATAAATTCAGTACAAGGGCTGAAAGATACAGTCAACTCTGGGAAAAACAACACAGTTCCTGTTAACATGCAAACAAATCTTGAGTCAGATAGCTAAATAAACAACCAAAAAATCTAGGCAAGATGTTAAAAACAAAAGAAGATAAAATCAATAAAAAAATTGGGTTGAACGAAATTAACCATAAAATTTCATCACAGTCATCCCCACTCGGAAAATAGAGATTAAAATATAAATTTAAAAAGAAAAAAGCATAGACTACAGAAAAACAAATTTAACAACAATCCTGAGGGAAAACGGAAGAGAAAATGAAAAAGAGATACAAAAATGTCAACTTTATATCTTAAATCTGAGGAGAAACGAAGATGACTCCTCAGATCAGATCAGAGGGTTAAAAAAAGGGGGAAAGAAAATCAAATCATGAGTGAACTCCGAGATTGGCCTATAAAGTTTGAAACTTTGAGATGCAAAGATGAAAAATTGAAGCAAACCTGAGATGGGTTTTGTGAGCTTCAGTTTGAGTCGAAGACCGTGAAACTTCACGAAAGCATAAACTGTAATTTTGGACAGAGAGAAAGTGAGAGAACAAAAAGAGGGTTTTCTCTGTCTCGGATTTTTTTAATATTGACCCATCCCCATGATTTATAGGGTGCACCTTTACCAAAAAAGGAAATAAAATTTCCATTTAAACCCTAATCTTACCATTGGGTCCCGGCCCACAATAAACATGCTCCTCTGTCTCTCTATCTTTACGGTTCTAGAAATTATCAAAATAATCCGACGGTAGCGAGCACGTTGAAATGCTGTTTGCGGATCACAATGTTGACGTGGCGAAATGTGATTTGATAAGACAAATGAAAGTAAGATATCAAAACGTGGTATTGTAGTGAAGCTCCGAAGAATGTGACCCCTTGGGTGAAGCGAAAAGCGAAAAGAGAATTGAACAGAAGCATCGGCAAAAAAAAAAAAAAAAAAATCATTTAAATTAAATAATTACACTGTTATTTTGTAAAAAATTATATATTTACTGTACAATGTGACGTCACTTTTGGTGTTACATGTGTGCTCTATATATTTCTCCACCCCCTCCATTCAATTCACACATCTTCTCTCACTCTTCATATCTCTCTTCTCCACCAACATTCATTTATCTTTAATTTAGTATTTAAATTTTATTTCTTATTCTATTTAAAAATGAGCTCAAATCCTGATTATGTTCGTGTTGTGTTATATTACAATGGTAGGAAGGTAGAAGGTCGACGAGGTGTCATCTTCGAAGGTGAAAAAAGACCGACACGTATCCAACGCAACACAACCATTGGCGAACTGCATCAGAGAATTCGGCAGAAGTTAAGTCTTCAAGACAACCAATGTATCACTGAGATCCCGACAAGGGTGTGGCAAGGTGATAAATACATTAATTTGAAAGTGCTTGACGATGAAGACTTGGAGATGACAATGGAAGAATTTTGCAACCAGTCAAGGACAGATTTTCTAGAGTTGTATGTCGACATCGCCGCAACCGAGAATGCTCCCTTACCGGTGAGGTCAGTTTATTTAAATTCTCCCCGTCTTCCAGCTTCTCCTGCCGCTCATGCGTCTCCAGTTGGTAACTTTTCTGAGGGAGATGAAAATGATCCGACTCGGAAAATGCACGACGAAGATGACGATGACGACGATGAAAATATAGCAGTGGAAGAACATCTTCTGGCGGAGGATGCTAGTGTTTCAGAAGGAGATGAATGTTGTTGTTGTCCGCGGTAATGATGCCTTGTAGTGTCATCATGACCTTCGACCGCTTAAGAACGGTGGATTAGATGTCTAATCAATCAAGAGCATTAAATGCAGCAGTGATTACGTGGGGGTTTAAGGAGAGTCGTGGGCGTTTTACGAGTAAAACGCTTCCCCTTCCCGCCACGTGTCCCATTAACCGGTGTTTTGTGTTTAACACGTTTCACGGCTTTTGGAGTATCCGTTGGAGAAAAACTCTTCGTGTTTGTGCCTTTTCTTTTGGAGGGAAGATCATTTGGTCACTTGTAGTGGAAAGCTTGCTTCGTCTCTCAGAGCTCTATTCTGCATTTTAGGTGGTGACACGTCCTGCTTTCTGCTGCGAAGTTCGAAAGTATAAATCTCAGGTGCGTGTTTGCTTCTTATCCTCTGTTTTTTCTACATTTCTGTGATTTAGTTCAACATTTTGTGACTGCATTCCTGGGGTATGCCGGAGAAGTATAACTATGCGGATTTTATCAGATTTCTTGACCGGTCTGGTTCGTCTAGTCCGCCGTCGGGACTGTTACCAAGATCAAAGTCCTTGGGAACCAGGGAGACAAGGCCTACTATAGGAATTCTAGCTCCCTATTCCAAAGCCTGTTCTAGGCATGTTCCCTTAAGTCGGACCCTTGAGTTAGGGTCAACCTCGCGACAACCTCCTTGCGAGAAGACATTGTCAGCCCATAGTTCGTATGTGTTTCCCCGATTTCCTGGAAATATGTCCAAGCCCATTGTGTTATCGAGTGATTCTTCTTCCAATTCGGATAATAGCTATAAATCGGCAGAGTCAAAAAGCCCCAAATCTCCTTCTTCGAGTTCATCGCGCGATTCTTCTTGCTCCATCGCGCATGAGTCTTCAAGACCGAAGAGTCCTAGTCCTTTGCCGTTGAATGTGATTTATCCAGCTGGATATCCTTTTAAGAAAAGGAAATTTGATAATTATAAACCTGTTTCCACTGATTTGTCTTCTTCCACTGATTCCTCTTCTTCTGAATCAGATTTTGTGTCCTCTCGTATCAAGGAGATAATGGCAAAACGTAATGCCCGTGATAAGAAGATCGTCTCAACGCAGTCTGATGGGAAGAAGAAAGTCGTACAAATTAATCATGAGGAAGAACCTTCAGAGACGCAGTCCCTGAACAGGCAAAGCATCCGGGATGTTGATACCCTGGGGTGGGTGTCCGACTCAGTTTTGAAGATTGAGTCGATATATTGTTCTCCTGGAGAGTTGGCGGAGGTAATCGCGGCCCTGCATCTGACCCCAGATAAAGCTTTTGACGACCAATGGGAGGTTGGAGTCGTCCCAAAGAATGAGCGCGTTTTCTCATCGCGGGCCGAGGGGTCAACCAGGCATTATATGATGATGTACTTTTATTTTTTCTTGTCCATAAGTGTCCATCTTCCGTTTTCTTCTTTTGTTTGTAAACTGTTAGCGCATTTGAATGTGGAGCCCTCGGAGCTGACCCCCAATGCTTGGGGTTTTATTAGAATATATGAGATGGTATGCAAGGCCTATGGCCTTTTCCAGTCAGTTCCGTCCTTTTTGTATATGTTCAGTGTGATGCCCCCTCGCAATAGTTGGATATCTTTTAGGGGTAAACAAAAATTCTGCGGGTCATACTGCAGGAAGATTAACAAATGGAACGCTAAGTATTTCAAGATCTATCCCGCCAAAGGTACTACGCCGTTTTTCCTAGGCAAGGATCAGGCTCCTATCTTCCCTTTGTACTGGTCGGAATACCCGTCAGAGAGTTCCGTGTTAAGCTATAACTTTACGGATCTGAGTGATCTAGAACAGCAGACAGTGACCGCTTTAGGTAAGATCACTCGTGAAGCTGCCGGTGAAGGCTCTCTGGATACGTATACCATTTTGAACGAGTATACTGAAACTGATGTTCGAGCTTATCTGGGTAATTTGAATCCTTCGTGTTCTGATATGTCTTAATCTTTATGTAGCGTAACCTGTATGTATTGACTAAGTATGCCTGACCATCCATTTCTTTGTTTCTATTGTGCGGAAAGTATAACGATGGCGCCCGTGAGCAAAATGAAGCAAATCGCTGCCAATCGCGCAGCTCTTGCTAGCCCCTCATCCTCCGCACAACCGATCAAGACTACGGCTGCTGTTGCTGAGTCAAGTGGTCAAGCCGCTGTGCAGTTGAAGTCTCCCTTAAGACTGTGTACCCCTCTTTCCCCTCCTCGAGAAGTTACCCCTCCAGTAGTAGTGGGAGAGGACATTGTGAGAGGGAAGAAAAGAACCTTTGACGCGATGTCCGAGGGGTCAGCTGCAGGGTGGCCGGATTTCGACTGGAGAGTCGTGAGTGACTTGCGGGCTCAGGGTAGGGATTTTGGCTTGTACTTAGAAGCTATGCCACGGGATCAATGGCGGCAGCTTGCCCAGGGTCTGATCACGGCTGGCCAATTTATCATGACCGCACCTGGTAAGTATATTTGGTTTTCCATGTTACTTGCTTGCTTGCATACTATAATATCGCGGTTGTATGTATAACCTTTTTGTGTTTTGTGTATATGACAGATTCAGTAGATTTCCTGAAGGAACGTATTGAGGAGTTGAAGGCTGAGAATGCCCAGCAGCGCGCTGCTTCTGATGCCAAGTTGAAGACATATGAGGACAAGGTTGCCATGTTGACGGCAGAAATGGAGAAGAAGGATGCTGACATGAAGAAGCTGACGACTGCCAACCGAAGCTTGGGGGCGAAGAAAATTGTTCTGGAGAAGCGCATACTAGAGCTTGAAGGGAACGCTGATACCTGGGCTGATGAGAAGGCCCACTTGACCGCTGAGGTGAAGAGGTATCGGGGTTTGTTCGAGAAGGAAGCAGAAGCTACCTTTGGGAACGTGATCGAACAAGTGTGTTTCTTCAACCCCTCAGCCAAACTGGAGAATGTCCACTTCTACCATTACTTCAAGGATGGCCAATTGGTGACCCTAAATGAGCAAAATCAAGAGGTCCCAGTGGAGCTGATTAGCGCGATGGATACAGACACGACCGCGCCATCCTTGCAAGTGCCATTGCCTCAAGATCCTCCAGCTGTTAATGATGAGCGCGTTGTTGAAGCTGACACTCCTCAGGATATGTCGATTCAGACCGTCTAAATTTGCTGCTGATCTTCTGATATCTTTCTTTTAAATTTATTCTTTTTACTTCTTGACTTGCTTTAATATTTGCAAATTTGTAAGGGGGATGTCCCTATAACAGTGATGCGCGGAAGTAGTACTGATCCCGCAAATTTTGAAGTTTATAACATTCGGATTTGTTTTGTCGAATATATGTATGTTGCTGAATGAATGCTTGCATTGTTATCTCACTGTAGACTGTTGATAATTGTGTGAAAGTTACATTCCTTGTAATAGGGTATTACCCTTCTCATCCTTCTTCATATTGCTCTTCACATTCTTTGTATGCTGGGTGATAGTTATAACGCGGATGGGTTTGTAACCCAGCTGAGGTTTTTTGTATGTCGTCGCGATCATATGCATGTCGTGCTTCATTATAAAGGACTCCTTTAAGTATAGAATCCTGTAAAGTGAATGAGATCGCGCTATGGTGTGTACTCCGTATGGCGCTTAAACACCATATCCGCATAGCGTCGCAATTGTATGCTTTGTATTTTGGGGATGTGGTGTGTACACCGTATGGCGCTTGAACACTATACCTGCATGTTGTATGTCTAGACAGTTTATAGGTGAAATTTGTAAAATATTTTGCATACCTTTGTTCATTTGTGCCATCGCGTTTGAGCGTGAAAGATCACGATATATCCTTGGGGATCGCGATCTGTATGCTTTTGCTCTGTTGGGGAGATCCTTGTTGACAAGTCTGTTGATTGGAGGATTCGTGAGAGAATCCTATAAGTTGATAGGAACCATGAGAGGTTTCCTGTTAATTGGAGGATTCGTGAGAGAATCCTATAAATTGATAGGAACCGTGAAAGGTTTCCTGTGTATTGGACGATTCGTGAGAAAACCCTGTAAATTGATAGGAACCGTGAAAGGTTTCCTGTATATTGGAGGATTCGTGAGAGAACCCTGTAGCTTGATAGGAACCGTGAGAGGTTTCCTGTTAATTGGAGGATTCGTGAGAGAACCCTGTAAATTGAGAGGAACCGTGTGAGGTTTCCTGTATATTGGAGGATTCATGAGAGAACCCTGTAACTTGATAGGAACCGTGAGAGGTTTCCTGTGAATTGGAGGATTCGTGAGAGAACCCTGTAACTTGATAGGAACCGTGAGAGGTTTCCTGTATATTGGAGGATTCGTGAGAGAATCCTGTAACTTGATAGGAACTGTGAGAGGTTTCCTGTGAATTAGAGGATTCGTGAGAGAACCCTGTGAATTAACTTTATACACTTTTTTTTTTTATTCTTAATTTCTTAGATTATAAGAAACTTATTTGCTAACTCAAGGCTGACTCATGATTGACTCATCATATCTAATCAAATTATTAATTAACATTACCAATCGAACATTATTAATCAATCATTATCAATCAAACATTACCAATCAAACATTAATGCTTAAATCATTAATCAATTAATAATCCAATTAATTACAATTTATCATCTAATATATATATATATATATATATATATATATATATATTAATATTATTTTATTATAAATAATCTAGAGTATTACAAAGTATCAAAATTATTTTCCAATAGCACTCATATAGCACAAAATAATTTTATCAAAAATAAAATTAATATTATACTTTGTTATCTATCACCATAAATTTTATATATATATATATATATATATATTATTACTACTAATTTATAGTTTATTATTATCATTATATTATTATTATTGTTATTATTTTATTAATAAAAATATGGGGTATTACATTCTACCCTCGTTAAAAGAAGTTTCGTCCTCGAAACTTAAAAGTTTGAGCTCCTCAAATTAACTAAAAGGTATAAGGTTAAAGTTAATAAAAATATGGGGTATTACATTTTATCCTCCTAAAAAGAAGTTTCTTCCTCGAAACTTATTTTTTTTTTGAAACCCCCATTAAAAAAAGAAAGCAAACAACAAAAGAGTCATGCATAACCAAGCAAACAAGACAACATAGAATACAATAAATTTAAAACACTACAAATTAATGAATTGGTAACTTTAACCAAGCTAGAAAAAAGTTTCGAAACTGAATATTTTCTTTAAACAAATAGAAATTTTTATTGTATATATTATCTTTCATTTGCTAGAAAATTTTTAATCAATTCAAGAACAATTATAAAAGAAAGCTAATTACTTTTATTAAAATAAGAACGAGTTATCACATAAATCGCGTAAAAAAAAATTTAAGAATAATATCAATAATAATTTTAAATCACAAAATAATTTCAAACATATAATCGTCAAAATTTCGAAGAAATAGATCATTTTTAAAGGACAAGAAAAAATAACCCTTCACTACCCATCTCTCTCGATTTATTTATTTATCTTATGTACTATTATTTTATTTCCTTATTTTTTTATTTTTTTATTTTTTTAACTCAGGGATCTTTGAGCCCTCGAGTCAGTATCAAAAGCAAACCCCAGCCGCAACAAGGGGCTTTGATACCATTTTGTAACACCCCAAATTTCTAACAATTTATAAAACAATCTTATAATAAATAAATTGTCAAAATTCATTTTTTTTTTACAATTATAATAATAGAAATATTGCGGAAGCTAATCTAAATCTAATTTGGGGAATGTTACCGACGCACCTGTACAATGGACATGTGCAAGACTAAATCTATTACATTAAAATAAAACCAAAGACTAAAGTTTAAATAAAGGAAATATGTCTTATGCATTTATTTAAATCTCATAAAATTTCTAAACTTAAAAACTAGCTTGAAATATCCGAGTCGAGCTCCTCACTGCCCACAGCTAGCCTCATCCTTTGCAACATGCTTCACTGAAAATCTGCTCCCCCGCAGCCGCAGGATCATTGCAGTCAAACAAACACAAAAGTCAGCAAAGCTGGTAATCCCAATCAAAATACAATTATTGTAATTAATAACAAATTAAATCAAATATCAAATAGTGTTCAAATCAATTCCACATTAATCAAATCAAATATCAATATAATAATCAAAATTCCATTATATAATATTTATCTTTATTAAGTTCATTTAATGTATTTGGTAGTTATCAACTAACATATTTAGCACAACATTAATCATAATATGATAATATTCACAACTCAATGACATTCTTCATAATCAAATCAAATAACAAATTTCATTAATAATGTTTAAGTTCATTATATTTAGTGGGAAGAGAACCATGGTAGACCCGAGAAACCCTGCCAGTCTACCCTGTGACCCGGGAAATCCTGCCAGTCACAAACAAATCACATTGGCCATAATCAATTCACATCTTCCTAGTGTGCACACCTCTTCCCAAAGTTGCTACTAGTATTCCGGGGAACCCTGCCAGACACCACTTTGGGAAGAACGGATACAATCTTTTTCACATCAGTTTCACATCGGAGGCATAAAGCCCAAAAGTTATGTTCATCACCTTGGGAGGTACCATCCCAAAGCTATCCTCCCACTATTAATTATTTACAATCACACTCAATCATCATATCACATTAGAAAATTTCTTCTTTCAATATATCCATTTCTCAAGGTTATCATAACTTCCATGCTATTCAAAAGTATTAAAATATTCAAATAAAATTCAACTCATATCTATTATCATAATCCAAATATCTATCAATATAATTTATAAGGTATAAAAAAAATCAATTTCCACAATTATTCAATAGTACTCATATCGCACATATATCGCACAAACTCAAATTTTATCAAAGGTAAAATTTATATTATCATTTGTTATCTATCACTAATAAATTTTTCCATAGAAAGTAAAACCCAGTAAAGTTCCCTAATAATACTCATATAATCAATCCTAATAATTTCTAGGGTTAAAACCTAATAAAGTTCCCAAATATTAATTTTATAAATATTTAAAGATTAGGGATTAGAATAAATTTTTATACAAAACTATAGTACTCTAAGTATTAAGATTACAAACAGAACTCATACAAAAGATAACCTACAAATATCTAGAGATTAGAGTTATATATACAAAATAAAATATCCTAATAAAACGTAGGGATTAGGATTACATACAATGTATTTCATATAAGATAGCCCTATGATATATTTAGGATCATAATTACCCTATCAAAATTCATATAAAATTAACCTAAGACTTCTAAGGATTAGGATTACATATACCAAATTTCACATAAAATATAATCTAAAAATACCTAAGCATTAGGATTACCTGGTCTCCGTTTTCGCTAACTTCTAAAGGGAATAATTTGGGGCAGAGAACCCGGTTGATAGTCAAAAAAATATAAAAAATGAATATAATTAAAATAAACTTTTTGGAGTGAGAAGAGAGAGTAGTAGAGGAGAAATGTTAAAGAGTGAATTAGTTTGGTTATGCTAGACCTCTATTTATAGTTGAAGTTTTAGGCTCAAATATGGGTTTCGTGTATTTATTTCTTTATTCTTTATTGATGTATCTGGCTCAGATTTTGGCTTTATACACTATTTTCTTTTTATTCTTAATTTCTTAGATTATAACTAACTTATTTGCTAACTCAAGGCTGACTCATGATTGACTCATCATATCTAATCAAATTACTAATTAACATTACCAATCAATCATTACCAATCAAACATTACCAATCAACCATTACCAATCGAACATTATTAATCAATCATTATCAATTAAACATTATCAATCAAACATTAATGCTTAAAGCATCAATCAATTAATAATCCAATTAATTACAATTTATCATCTAACATAGCACTTATATGGCACAAAATAATTTTATCAAAAATAAAATTAATATTATACTTTGTTATCTATCACCATAAAATTTATATATATATATATATTATTACTACTAATTTATAGTTTATTATTATTATATTATTATTATTATTATTATTATTTTATTAATAAAAATATGGGGTATTACAGTTCCACTGTAATACCTTGAGGGCTTTCCACTATTACTCCTGCACCACTTCCCTTGATATTGGAAGAACCGTCGACGTAAATGATCCAATCGACGCTGTCCTCAGCCTCATGTAAGTGTATCATTTCGACCAAGAAGTCCGCTAATACCTGGGCTTTAATTGCCTGTCGCGGTTCATAGATGATGTCGTATTTTGACAACTCTATTGACCATGAGATCATGGGGCCTGCTAAATCAGGTTGTCTAAGCCCTTGTCGAAGAGGCTGGTTTGTCCTGACTCTGATAGTGTGCCCCTGGAAGTAATGGCGCAGGCGTCGCGATGTTAAGATCAGTGCGAAAGCAACTTTTTCAATCTGTTGATAGCGCAGTTCTGGTCCTTGGAGTGCTTTGCTGACGAAGTATATGGGTTGTTGTTCCTGGGCTTCTTTGCGCAAGAGGACAGCGCTTATGGCCTCATTGCTGACGGAAAGGTATAGGACCAAGGGTTCATTGGGTGGAGGCTTGACCAAGAACGGTGGGTTGGCCAAATGTTCTTTGATGGCCAAGAACCCTGCCTCGCACTCTGGATTCCAGTTGAAGTCTGTCTGTTTGCGCAAAAGTTTGAACATGGACAATGATTTTTGAGCTGAAGCAGGAAGGAATTTGGTTAGAGCAGTAATTCTTCCTGTCAGTTGTTGCAGTTCCTTTATGTTTCGCAGGCTTGTCATGCCGAGAATGGCGTTGCATTTGTCAAGGTTGGCCTCTATCCCGTGATGTGTGAGCATGAATCCTAATAATTTTCCAGCAGGTACTCCAAACGCGCATTAAGTCGTAGCCTGTATTTGCGCAGTTGTTGAAATACCCGTTCCAAATCTTGAGGATGTTGTGCAGTTGTCATTGTTTTGACTATCATATCATCAATATAAACTTCCAGCATTTGTCCAATCTGCTGGCTGAAGACTTTGTTCATCATGCGTTGATAAGTGGCTCCAGTATTTTTGAGACCAAATGGCATCATATTATAACAGTAGGTAGCTTTTTCAGTGATAAAAGCTGTGGCTTCCTCATCTGGTGTGAACATTGGAATTTGGTTGTAGCCAGAATACGCGTCCATAAAGGATAGAATTTGGTATCCTGCAGAATTATCGACCAGCTTATCGATGGTGGGAAGTGGATAAAAGTCCTTTGGGCAGTGTTTGTTGAGATCTGTGTAATCAGTACACATGCGCCACTTTCCAATGGGTTTCTTGACTAATACCACATTGGAGAGCCAGGTAGAGTAAGTGATTTCTTTGATCACTCCAGCATCAAGTAATTTTGCTACTTCAGCTTCAACCGCCTGTTGTTTCTCAGGGGATATTTTGCGCTTTTTCTGCGCGATGGGTTT
This sequence comes from Gastrolobium bilobum, assembly GCF_033153095.1. Classification (NCBI taxonomy): domain Eukaryota; kingdom Viridiplantae; phylum Streptophyta; class Magnoliopsida; order Fabales; family Fabaceae; genus Gastrolobium; species Gastrolobium bilobum. Next base: position 207,061 of record NW_026896548.1, read on the forward strand.
TGCTTTGGGATCCAAGGTTAAATGGTGACATATTATCCCTGGGTCTATCCCTGGCATGTCCGCGGCTGTCCATGCGAAAAGGTCTTTTTTATTTTGCAATACGGTTATCAGCGCGCTTTTCTCAGCTTCTTAGAGATTTCGTCCAATTTTGGTAGTGTTTTCGGGAAGTGGGCCTATTTGGAGGTCTTCCAACTCCCCATCAGGTTGAGGACGAATATCGCGCAGATCATCGCGCACATCGAGATCGGTCATATATACCGATGCTTTGCCTTTGTCACCAGGCTGTACAGGAGTCTTGGCTCTTAAACTGGTATTATAACAACTGCGCGCTGTTTTCTGATCTCCTCGAATGGCAACTACCGTACCGGACTTGTTACAGAATTTCATCAAAAGATGAGGCATGAAAATGATTGCCTTTAATGCAACAAGAGTTGGTCTTCCTAGAATGATGTTATATGCTGATGCGTATTCAATGACATAAAATTTTACTTTGATAGTTTGAGCCAAAGGCATGTTTCCAAAGGTGACCCACATTTCAATGGTGCCTTTGGGCTGCATTCTCCGGCAAAGCCAATTAAGTTCGAACATCCACGAAGAAGATGTTCCTCTGGGATGTGCATCGCGCAAAAGGCATCCCAGAATATGATATCAGCTGGACTACCATTATCAATCATAATACGTTTTAACTGGAGGTTAGCCATGCATGCTGAGATTACTAGCGGGTAATCATGGTCAGGAATGATGTCGCCATAGTCATCATCGTCAAAACTGATGGTCCGTCTTTGATCGCGAGAGGTTGATAGGCGTGCATGATCGCGCACTGTCATTACTGACTTCAAGTGCTTCTTTCGTTGAGATTTGGTCGCACTGCCTCCCGCTGAGCCACCGACAATGGTGGCTAAAACACCTGCCGCGTTATTGGGCAGTCCATCACGGTGTTGCCCCGCGCCTTACTGTCTGTTTCTTGGTGGAGTTCTATGACGTTTGTCAGTTGATGTTGCTCTGTCCTCTCTACGGTCACTGTTACGAGTAGAGTTATAATTTCTCCTAGGACGTGCCCTTTGCTCGTTGGAATTCGAGTCGGGATCAGGGCTTCTATCGCGCTTTTGCTGTGTCTTGTATTCCCTGCAAGTGGAAATAAATTCTTGGAGCTTTCCTTCTCGAATGAGTGCCTCAATTGTATTTCTGAGCGCGAGACATTCGTCGGTGGTGTGACCTTTGTCGTTATGGAATTCACAAAATTTGGATTCATCACGTTGAACTCCTTTTGACATAGGAGGAGGTCTGTTAACACGGACATACCCTGTTTGGAATACTTCCTTGAAAATCCTCTTGGGAGATGTATTCAAGGGGGTGTAGTTGTCGTATTTTCCCCACTTTCTTTTTTCGCGAAATTTGCGTTGGAAATTCTTCTGGATATCTTTTTCGAAGTTGTCTGTACTAGTTCTGGTGTTGGAGATTTCTCGTGAACGCTTGTAATCCTCCAGATTGATAAATTTCTCTGAGCGCGCACGTAGTTCTTCCATGGTGCGAGGTTGCTGTTTGGCCAGCAACATAAAAAAAGGTCCTTCCAAAAGGCCTTCAGTGATGATGTGTAGTGAGACTTGTGGATCTAAGTCTCTAGACAGAAGTGCTTCATCGAAGAATCTGTTTAAATAATCGCGCAAAGTTTCATTTGACTGTTGTCGAACTGTTTTTAACGCGTGAGTGGATTTGTATGTGCTTTGCTCGTTGCGAACCGCACGAGAAACTGGTTGGTTAAGTCTTCCCAACTTTGTACAGAATTGGGTGGCAACGCTGAGTACCACCTAAGGGCTGTTTTCTTAAGAGTTGTAGGAAACAGTCGACATGCTATTGAATCAGCGACATCTTGTGCCATCATATTCGTCTGGAATTGTTCCAGATGCTCTTGCGGGACCCCCTTGCCGTTATATTTTTCTGTTGTTATCTTGACATCACGAGGGATTGGGATGTTCATTATGCAGGGGACAAAAGGGTGAATAATTCGAGAAACGGTCCTTGAATGACCATGGGAATTCTCATTTTCCTGAGTATCTTTGATTTCTTCGCCTTTTTTATTTTTGTGACCCGAAGGTCCTGGGTTCCCTATTGAATGCGAACGGGGTGGTTCACTTTCTTTAGAATTTTTGAGATCTTTTTCCTTTTCCTGATTTTTTTCTTTTGCTTTTCCCTTTTCTTGAGTTTTTTATTTCTTCTTTTGAGCTTTTTTCAGTCGAGCTAAATCTCGATTTTGCTGGGCAATTTTCTTGTTTTGTAACGCGATGAGGCCCAACAGATGTTGGGGTGTCGGTGGGTCATCCAGGTGGATGGTAATTGGTGCCAACGAGGAAGCTGATTTTTCACGGGAAGCAGGGGTCTCCTTCTGCTTTCCGTTTGAACCGTTCTGAGATTTGCTGCGAGTGTCAACCATGTTTTTAGAGAAAGGTGGGTTATAAGATTCCCACAGACGGCGCCAATGATCGAACCAGATACGGTTGGGATGGCCCAATGCGTATTAAGCCCAAATCACACACGGTTGAGACTCTTTGGGAGGTTACTGGCCTGGGCCTGGTATTGCTGTTGGGGGATGAGCCTGAGCTCTTTGTCCTTCATCCTTCACGTTGCTCCAGATGTGGGGGTACCTGCGAAGACACTCCGATGCTTAAGTCAGTATGAGAGGTAGGTGTTTATATTGTGAAAGTAAAGGATGATCGTACCTTGGTGGTACAACGTATGTTTATATAGTAGTCGAGGTGTATGCTTGTAGGATGCCTTTCTTCATGTGAAGGCAAATGTTCCTTGGTACCAACGTGGTGTGGCTGTCAGTGTTTTAAATGTTGAGGAGCTTGCCGCCATGGTGTCTAGTAGTAGAGTCATAGCGAGCTGGAGTTGTCCGTAGTTTACTGGTGTGAGGGCGCGGTGGTGTTGCCTTGGCCCTTAAGTTTATTGTCTGTAGAAGGTATCTTGTTGCGTGGGGAACAAGTACATCCTGCATGTCGTGAGGAGGTATTGCGCCGTGTAGGACGCGATAGGGTCATCGCGCTGGTGTGCCGCGATAGGGTCATCGCGTCTGTGCCTGCCCTTTATGCCTTTATTCTAGGTCCTATATGGGCTTGGGCTTTCATGTGTTTATTGGGCCCTGGTTAGGCCTATATTATATCCGGATCAGTTTCCAAAAAAGGTAGGCATACAAATGTACAAAAAAATTGCTCCACTTTTTATCTCGAAAAATAGAATGTCCTAACAAACCCACGGCAATTCCATGTCTATTTCTCATTGAGCTCGCTCTAAACAATCCTTGTTTTACCGGATTATTTCTAATATAATCATAAAATTCAATTTTTTCAGGAATTTATTTTCATTTAATGTTATTTTGTAACCGTTGATTTAATTTTGATCTAACAACCATAAAAGTGGTTGTAACTTGTAAGTATAACATCTCGGTCTATCAAAACAACCAGAAATATTTCAAAAAAGATAGGCATACAACGTATACAAAGTCCACACCCCTCTTTATCTCAAAAAATAGAATGTCCTAATCAACCCACGGCTATTTCATATCTATTGTCCATTGAACCCGCTCTAAACAATCCTCATTTTGCCGATATAATCATAAAAAGCAAGAAATTTAGGAATTTTAGACCAAACTTTTGATAAATTTTAATTTTCAGCTAGAACAGCACCAACTCTTTGATATATTTTTTATTAGTTTAGATCAAACAAATGGTGCTTAATCTTAATATAAATTAGTGATAAGTTATTGTACATGACAAGAAAAAATGTGAAATTAATAGAGTTGTGTGTGCACAACACTAATAAAGAAAATTAAGATACCAGATTGAGTATTTATGAGATTTAATCATTTATTTATAAAGTTTAACGGATAAATCTCAAAAGGAGGAAAATGAGTTATAGCAAGTTGATCCAAAAAATATAAACAAACTGATGTCACAGACAGGTGACCAAATGTGGATAAGCACAGCAATTGGAAGCACTTGGAGTAAACGCGAGGCGTTGCTAAAAGTGACTCTTCGTTATCTTCTTGTGCATATGCCTTCATCGTTGGAATAACTAGTTGCATAGGCCATAGAGAATCTTGTACAGAAATTTTAGAGTGGAAAAATTTTCTTGTTAATTTGCTTCTAAGAGAGAACTTGCTTTATCAGTGGAACTCTGATAGCATATTTGCCTTTAAAGGAAACAAAAAATCTATATAGCTAGATTACCGTCTTAGCATTTTGATATACAAGAAGTAATTAATGGTAATAGAATATAATTGGAGCAAACCTTTTTTATGTTGTAATATAATATTGTGTGGCTATATTATTAAAAGAATTTGACATTTCAACATTTATTGCTTTATTCATGTTAAAACAATTGAAATTTTATGTATGACTTATAGTAGAGACACCAGAAACTTAATTTTTTTTTTATATTTATTAAGAATTGACGTGTGATTCTAAGATTGTAGTTATATATGAAATTTATAATCAATCAAGTAATAAAAAAAAATAGGAAATGAGTTTTTGTAGGATTGACATGGGAAAGATATAAAGAATGTTTCAAAAAAAAATGTAAAAAATTATTTTTATAATTATTAATAAAAATACATCAATTGAAAATGAAAACAAAAAATAATTTAGACCTCGTTTTCCGTCCTAACTCGATTTGGACATCACGCGATTGTGTATGTTGAATTCGAGATCAGGGATTGCATTCATGGGAAGAGATTAACTGTTAGATTTAAGGGTTATGTTGATTAACCCAATAACTTCAAGTTGAACAGACTGATACTTTGCGATTGCAAGAGTAGATGCATCATATTCGATCAAATGCTAGGCTATCGCCTAAAGAGGGTCCCTAAGTGAATGCAGAGATTCTTATTTGTTTAAAGTCAACCACGATTTGATATTTGTCTATCCGATTATGGATATCCTAGGAATCCCAACTCTGGGTTAGTTGTTTTTAAATTGAAAATTCCCTTTTTACGTCTTGCTGTATTTTTAGTCGAATTGAAAAAAAAAAACTATTCAATTTTTTGTTTTTAATCAAGCAATTTAGTCCCTTGTAAAATTCTTGAAAGACGACTTAGGTTATCAAGTGAGTTTCATGAAGTCAATTTACTTTATAGAGGTAATTAGGTCAGTATAAAAAAATATTACTCATATAATATTGTTGACATAAATAAAGTTGTATAATAACTTACTATATATAGACAAGACAAGGAAGATACAAGATATGTATAAGAATAAATACTCTTTTTTTATTCCTAACAAAAAAACATAATCCCCATTTTAATCCTTTATTAAAAAAAAATCAGTCTCAAGGTCGCTAGGAAATTCAAAGTGAATCTATTTAGTTAAAATAGTGGTCCATCACAAATTCAAAATAAGCCTATATTAGTCCTTTAAAAGGACTTAAATAGATCCACTTTAAATTTTTTAAAGACCAGCCGACTATTTTTTTTTGTAAGAGACTAAAATGAGAATCATGTTTTTTGTTAGGGACACAAAAGATTATTTACTATATATATATATATATATATATATATATATATATATATATATATATATATAAAGATATTACACTCGAGTTAGGCCATAAATGTTTTTATATATAGAAATGATTCACTCGAGTTTGGCCATAAATGTAAAATGAACGCTGCCAGGCCATTTGGAGAGATATAATAAAAATCATTCTACTATGTTTACCTATCAGATTAAACAATTTTGAGAGAGTTACTTCGTGTCATGATACTAGAATTTCAATTGCAAAAGATTTATAATCCACCATATTCTTCTAATAAAAAAATTAAGTGCATGTGAAATCTCACTTCTAATTAATGAATATTTTCTCACTTAAAATCTTTTTCATGCATCACCCACCACAATTAAAAGGACTTCCTCACCTAACTCCAGAGGTAGCAACCAGTTCGAGAATATCTTACACGGACAATAATATACATAAAACTAAAACTTACACATACAATAATAATATAGATAAAACAAAATTCATAAAAAAAAAAAAACATGATGTTGTTATCTTATGAAGACACGCACCAAATACGATTGCGTCAAAGTCCAGACGGCAATAACAAAGGTGGGTCCACACTCTACGCATGAAAATCTTAAACAAACCGATTCACAAGTCACTTTGTGTTCCACAGTTCCACTTCCAACCGTGGAAGCAATGTCTATCTCTTTGTTCATCCCTTTACTTCACTGACAATGATTCAATCCTCCTCCTCTATAAAGACAAGCGATAACACACTCTTTTCAACTCATTATTTCCTACTTTATCTTTCACAACTCTCTTTCTCTGTCTCTCAGACATATATATACATGTGAGTTTTTTATTTTTATTTTTATTTTTATTTTACTCTCAAAGCTGTGAATAAGTGACCCTTTATGCTTCTGAATGGTTTTGTGAACTTGATTGTATTATGGATGAGATCTGCTTCTCTGTGGGGTGTTGTTGATTCATATTCTGGGACCCTTTTTTTTTTTTTCTTTTTCTTTTTAATTATGTGAAATTTGACCCTCTTCAGAAAATGGGGTGGGTGCAGCTACCCTGCAATAATTTACTGTTCATTTCTTTGAATGTTTTGGACATTACTTGAATTCAGACTTCATATATATATGTACCATAATAATTGCAGTCAAATGAATTTCAAAACCTGTGGGTGCCTTGCTTCCAAATTTAAATTCTCATTTTATTGATTCTGTGTAGTGTGTACTATGTTTGCATTGTTGAAGAACTTTTCAATTTTGGATTTTTTTTTTTTTAAAAACTAAAGTTGACTTTACAGTTCCATCAAATTACTGAAATGACATTTTTTCCTTTCACCATGTAAGGCTTAGCTGCAACTATCTTGTAACTTAGCCTTAATAGTTGTACTCCAAAAACAAAGGGTTTTGTCATATTGTAGGATCAAGCGGTGGGGACGCATTAGCTGTTAACTTGTTATATATGTTTCCTTTTTATGTCCAACCCTTATTACATCACATGTTGTTTTGTTTTCAGCTTTGGTTTTTCAGTTTTTTATTTTTTGTTAATTTTTGTTACCTTGTGTTGTTCAGACTGCAGATAGATTGAATGTTGTGAACAAAAAAATGGGTTTATCCAAGGCTTCATGCTGTGTTGCTCAGCTCCAACTGTTCATAGTGATTTGCCTTTTCTTCCAATGCTTTGCTGCTAAAAAACATGCTGACCTGAACACAACTCTGACTGTAAATGCTTCTGATGCATCTGGAAGGCTAATACCGGATACTCTTTTTGGAATTTTCTTTGAGGTGAGGATAAACATGCATCTAGCAATTGACCCTTTTTGTTTTTCCTCCACTCCTTTTTTAATTAATTTTTTTTTCCTGAAACTTGATTACTAAATGTTGATCTCCTTGTTCTGCTTTGTATTTGGCCTTTTGATATCTAATTAGGCTTAAGCACTCAGTCACTCACAGACAGTGTGTTTGATCATGCATAACTCATTAACAACAGCAGTAACCACAGTAACAATTACAGCAAGGTTTATTCTCCCATTGCCTTAATTAACATAGAGATGCAGTGCTACTGAATTTTTTTATTTTACTTTTGGACTAAGGACATTAAATTTTATTCTCAAGAAGAAATTATTCAATCCAATTCAATGGGGTTGTGTAATATTCATCAATGTCATAGTATGTTTGATTATAACATGATATGTGCAGCACAATTTTGATGTGATGTGGAAGTAACTAGTTTTGATGATTTCCTGTAATATCTTTCAAGCTTACTCTTATTTGGTGTAATGAGCAGATACTACCCATAAAGAGAACAAATATTGTCCATATTAATGCGTTTTAATAAGTAAAAAATTATTTCAATTGTGCTTATTAGTTCAAGAGTCATCCTTATTTCTAGTGTATTATACAGTCTTCTTTTAAAAGAATTAGGATAGAACCTGTTCTATGCACGGGTTATCAGAGAGATAGGTCTGAAGATGAAAATGAGATAATTGATTGTATCAATGATATGGATATTTTAATTGTAAAATTAATAGTCAATATGAATTCAGGCAGTTGGAATTAAAATAGTTATAATGAAAGGATAATAATAAGTCTTGGGCTTCATATTGTTTGAAGATGAAAAAAAGAAAGGGCAAACCCTGGTGCACAAGACTCCCCGACTTGCGAGAGTAGGGGTGAGGATCGATTGTACGCAGTTTTATCCTTGTTTTTTGCAAAGAGACTTTTTCCCAAACTCCAAACCATGACCTTCTGGTCACAATGAGCAACTTTATCACCATTCCAAGCTCGCCCTCAAAGTAAAATACAAGTAAAATCTTCAAGCAGATTGACTTCCCCTTCCCGTTGCATATTCTACTATAACTATGCTTTACAAGCTTAGTGCGTGTAACTAAGTCCTAGATATAGTCAAATTTTTCTGCCATCTGAAATAACAAATTACAGAAGACTACGTGAGGGGTTATGTATCAAGATAAAGGGCTTGTCATGTAAGTAGTGGTCATCAGAGTCTATATGACTATATTTCTCCATGAATTTGATGAACAAGTGAAAGCCTATCAACTCAAAATATAAAGAGCATTTTCATCCTCGGAACCTGTGTTCATACCAGCATAGCCAACTCTAAGAGCAACTGAGAATGTTTAGAATTCTCCCTAAGTGAGAATTTATAAATGAATGCATCTTTTTCCATGGTTAATATCTGTACCCAATTCAGCTGGACTCTCATCTACAGAAAGATAAAATATGAAGCAGGAGTTTCTCATTGAAGGTAAGAGACAGATGCTGGCATCTGATAATGCCACCTGTCTCCTTCCAGGAACTCTCCCTTAGTATATATATATTGTAAAGAACTTTGGGATACACCACCCCAAAAGCTAGCTCAAAGGGTGGGAGTGTCCAAGGCCTTATAAACTCCACATTAGTTGCTCATACAACCAATATGGGACTATATTATATCTTTACACGCCCCCTCACAGAGCCTCGCCGCCCCCCATTTTCTCTTGTGGCGTTTCTTCTTAGGACAGGTAGGCTGGGCCTGTTGCATTGTCCACTCTTCAAGCCCAATGGGCTCTCGTGTGAGGGGGCGTGTTGAGATATATAGTCCCACATTGGTTGTATGTGCAACTAATGCGGAGTTTATAAGGCCTTGGACACTCCCACCCTTTGAGCTAGCTTTTGGGGTGATGTATCTCAAGGTTCTTTACATATATATAGATACACATTCTATGTTTGCCAGAACGATATTTATACCTCTTTCATGCTTCCAACCTGCATCAGGTGAGAAGAGATTATGTTGTTAGTAGTTGGATGAATTTAACAAGTAGAACAATCATTAAATTATTATCATATTATAAAAGCTATAATATAACATCTTCTGCGATGCAGGATTGGGAGTTATTGAATGAACTTCATGAAACTTGGGATTATAGAAAATTACCTTTTACTTTGAGTGTGCATGTTTGTATTCAATTTGGTAATGTCTCAATCAAATATCAGAAAATGACCAATTACTTGAATTTAATCTACAGGAGATCAATCATGCTGGAGCTGGGGGATTGTGGGCTGAGCTTGTGAGCAACAGAGGTCATTTCCATATTCTCTAAGCTTTTAAATGACACAACTATCACTGGAAGGTTTCTCCAGGATATTTCTTTTCTCTTGTTTACATGTTCAATTACACAACGTTCTACGATTCATTGTACTTTATAGGAAACATGATAATAACTGAAAAACAAAATCAAAAGAGAAGAACTTGGAGGCTCCTCTAAAGTGAGCTTGTCTCTAAAGTGAAGAAGTAAGGGTATATCCATCCTTGATTTAATTTAAAGTGTATCTTGTGATCTTAACCCACTAAAATTTAAAGGTGGATACACCCTTGCTCACTTTAGAGAAGTTTTTTCTGAATTCATGATACACATACCTGTGTAAGGGTTCCTGCCTTTTGCTTTTCTTAGTTTTGGTGTCTATTAGAACATTCTGATAGATTTTTCACTGTTATTTAGGTAATATGTGTTTTTTTCTTCCCAATAACCTGTGAATAAATATGAAATAATATTCAAGCAACAATTTAGCCACTCTACAATCAGCTTTCTTTTGTTTTCCTTTTTCTCCTCCACTCACTGTTTTGGTATCTTTCTACTTTTTCTCTTACATAATATAATGTTGGGCGAAGAGAAGGGGCTTGAGGTGTCTTTTCATCACTTTCTTAAGGGGATTCTGTTTTAGATATGATGGATGATCTTACTTTATCAATGATCAAATGTGAACAAATGGATGTATTGTTGTTGACCTTGTTCATTATTTGTAGGTCACCGTTTTCAAGCATAACTGAAATGTCAAGAATTATTGTTTCAGGATTTGAAGCCGGGGGCCCAAACATTCCTTCGAATATTGATCCTTGGTCAATTATTGGGGATGAATCATCTGTAAATGTTTCAACTGATCGTACTTCCTGCTTTGACCGTAATAAGGTTGCACTTCGATTGGAGGTGTTATGTGACAGTAAAGGTGACAACGTATGCCCAGCTGGTGGAGTTGGTGTTTATAACCCTGGTTTCTGGGGCATGGTGAGACTAATTGATACCCTTGCATCAATTGGATCCTAAATCCTATGTGCATATATCTCCTGAACATGCTAACAAAAAACTAAATAAGATTAATCATAGTCTTAAAGTTTGTGCTTCTTTTAGTTTCAATTTCTAGGTTGCAATTTTTTTTTGATCCTTATGTGATTATTTTCATTCTGAGAAGGTGTTTTGTTATTATTATTTTTAATTCCTTCATGGCTGTGACTGCAAGTATCTATACTACTTTGATCTTCTTTCAGAACATTGAGGAAGGGAAGAAATACAAAGTGGTCTTCTATGTTCGTTCAACAGGTTCACTTAATCTAACAGTTTCATTGACTGGATCAGATGGTGTGGGAAACCTCGCTTCAACTGTAATCACGTGAGCTGCATTTCTATGTGCTAGAGATTTTGTCCGCATAATTTTAATCCGTGAAGTCATCTTTTGCATCTATGAGTAATACCTAATAATTGATCTTGCAGAGGTTCTGCATCTGATGTTTCAAACTGGACGAAGATGGAGACTTTATTGGAGGCCAATGCAACAAATCATAACTCAAGACTTCAATTAACAACAACCACAAAAGGTGTGATATGGTTGGACCAAGTGTCTGCTATGCCCCTCGACACATATAAGGTTGTATTACATTCTGAATTTGTTTACTTTTACTGGATGAGATATTTCTTAAACCCCAGTGCAGCTTTGTGTATGTGTAGAAGAAATTAATTTATATCTTCTTCTTCACGTGTTTAAAAAAAAGGATTAATTTGTACATATTCTAGTTGTGGAAAAAGCCTCTCCACTCACAGGGGTAAGGCTACCTACTTCTGATCCTCCATATATCCCCACAATAGCAGGAGTCTGGTTAATGGGCTGCCTTTATTTTTAAATTTGAAATGATAACATTTTATGGATAATTAGGTTGTTACAGGCGTCAAAGCTTGATTTTGTTTTTATATTGTGCATTAATTTTATGCAACTATTACTTTTATAATCATTAACATTAATATGTCTTGATGATTGTAAAACTAACATTGTTTATTCACAAGCACTTGTAGTGGTAAGGGAGGGAAGGGAAATTAATTGTTCTCTTAAAAATTAAATGGCTTGTTAAGGAACCTTCGTTCTTCTTTTCTTCCTTTGTTATTTTTTATACATCATCCTTAAATATACCATATATTGTTCTTCATACATCTGTCTAATTGCATGCCATTTGATACGCAGGATATGAGCATTATCAAAATAATATTAGTTTAAATGATGTTTATAAAGATTTAGATCTTATCAGTTTATGTGGATTATTCTTTATAACAAAAAGGATAGCCATTCTTTAGAAATAAAATATTTTATAACGAATATAATTAATATTGTATCGGTATTCCCATGATGGAATTATGTTTAGTTACTTGTGTAAAGCCATTGCCTTTCAGTATCTGATGCCACTGTTGATGGTACTGCATTGTCCTCCCCCCACCCTGTTAGTAACATCTTCAACCTTGGCTTGGCACAGGGACATGGTTTCCGTAGTGAACTTGCTCAAATGCTGGCAGATTTGAAACCAAGATTTATCAGATTTCCGGGTATGAATAAAGTGGTTCACATTAAGAATTTTCAAACCTAGATTTTTTAAAATTATTCTTTATATATCTTATGCTTTGCTTCTTCTCTTCCCTATGTGCTTTTAGTCTTGCATCTCCAAATGTGTATACTTGAATGAGGGTGTGCTTAATAGCAAAAGGTGGAACATAGAGAGGAAAGTGAGGAATTTTTTGTTTTTTTAATTACTCATAAATACATGGTAGAGAATGTACAAAATGAAGAGAATGTTAATCTATTTTAAACTATTCTCTACTTTTTTCCTGCATCAAAGTGTGAAATAATTTGAATCTCCACTGCAAAAGTTTCATTTTGTTTCACTTTCAGCTATTACTAACAAAAGCCAAGAAACTAATGACTTTTTTAATTTCTGAACTTCGGTTTTCCTTTTTTCTGTAGTACTTGCTTTTAGTTATGTTTTAGTTGTCACTTTCTAAATTGGCTTCACACTCCAAAATTACTTATGGGGTTATGCAATAAGCTGTAAGCATATGATCAGTATTACAGGAGATTCTATGGGGCTTTTCTATCTTTTCTGGAATTGTGATTTGGCATATTTCTCATAGTTATGTATTTGTTTAAAAAAGCATGAAGAATTCAAATTAATGATATCCTAATTATTTGCATTTACCCTGCCATTTCAAAAGGACCGTCCAAATAACACTTAATCAACATTGTTGCTCAAAGGCTTGGAACTTTTCTCAAGTTCTATCTAGTATGATAAAATATCATATTCTTTTCTTTTGTTAAAGCACAAATTAAGGGGAAATTTTGTTAGTCGGCACTAGAAGATAAATATTTTCTGAACTGGCTTGCCTAAGGTGTGAAGTGCCCTGTCTTTTATAGAATACAGCAATCAAACCAGGCTCTATGTTAGGCAACAACAGGATAGGATGCAGTATATAAAAGTAGTTGTTATGCCAGCAAGGAATTTGAACATCCTATTTGCCTTGGAATTTGAGGAATGTAAATGTTGAGAACATCGCATTTTGTTTTATGAATGGTAAAGTATTTAATGGATATTATAATTGCAATTCTTGACATTTAAACTGCATGGTTTTGATTTTTTGCCCTGCAATGGATTAATTGTGCTTTATCTTTCATTTATTTGGTTTTCAAAGAATGATTTCCTTGTTTTTCTTCCTCTTCTTATTTTGATAAGGGGTTGATTATGGTATAGTTTTTGAGCCTTGATGGACAAAGGTCATCTATGTATTGTTTAGGATCTTTGGTATATGCATAGTTTAAGTAAAGCATGTTTGGTAATTTCATATATCCATATCACACTTCTGATTTGTATTCGCAATCCAATTACTGATTAACCTAATTTTTGGGAATGCTATTTTTCATTACATTTTATCAGGTGGTTGTTTTGTTGAAGGAGAATGGTTAAGAAATGCATTTCGGTGGAAAGAAAGCATTGGACCATGGGAGAAGAGACCTGGACACTTTGGTGATGTTTGGATGTACTGGACTGATGATGGACTTGGCTATTTTGAGTTTCTCCAAGTAAGTGTCTCTTTTCAAATATTGGTTCCAAGGATTATGATTTTCCTATTAAGTTGAATTGCTTTTCGTTTGTGCTATGCTAGTGAAATAATATATATTGTTATTGTTGAGCAGCTTGCAGAGGACTTGGGTGCATTGCCAATATGGGTATTTAATAATGGTATTTTTTTTTTTTTTTTTTTATATTGTTTATCTCTGTTTACTAAGTTTTCTTTCTAACATGGTCAATTGGTAATGTCTTTGTTTTCTAATTGAATATTTCATGCTAGGTGTCAGCCATAATGATCAAGTTGATACATCCGTGGTCGCACCTTTTGTGCAAGTATATAATCTCCCTCATATTTTTTACTTTTTCTTTTTTAGTTAAAGAAAGTTAGTGTAAAAATTCATAGATAGAACTTGAAATCTTGATTGCAGGAAGCCCTTGATGGAATTGAGTTTGCGAGAGGTGATCCCACTTCGAAATGGGGTTCCATTAGAGCTGATATGGGACATCCAGAGCCATTTGACCTAAAATATGTTGCTGTTGGGAATGAGGATTGTGGAAAAAAGAACTATCGAGGTATGCATGTTTTTCTTATTTATTCTTTTTTTTTTATTCTTTCATAAGAAAATGTGATATATTCTTTGCTAACATACACTAATACTTTGGATCATTTATGCCAAGATGAGGCTCAAAAACTTTAGTTGGATTTTTTAGTAATGTGATATGTGCAGATTTCTATTGAACTGTTCTGGATTTTATAATTATTTTTTCTTGATTCAGAATTCAGATTTATCTGATGCCACTTCTTTTTCTGTTAAATCTTTGATTGACCAGGAAACTACCTGAAATTCTATAGTGCAATAAAACAAGCTTATCCAGATATCCAAATTATCTCAAATTGTGATGGTTCTTCTAAACCTTTAGATCACCCGGCTGATCTGTATGATTATCATGTAATATCTTAGCACGACTTCTTTGATCCACTTTGTATTATATTTTCACTTCAGTTATGAAAATTAATATTTATATTTTATATTGATCCACCTTGTGTATTATCTTTTCTTATCATCTGTTTTTATGATTAGATTTATACAGGTGCGAATGACATGTTTTCTAGAGCTAACGTGTTTGATCATACATCACGTATTGGTCCAAAGGTTTTATCATCTCTATTAAACACCCGTCTATTTTATTGGTTACCGGCATATGTCATGCTCGATCTGTTTGATCACTTTACAGGCTTTTGTTAGTGAGTATGCTGTGACCGGAAAAGATGCTGGGACGGGAAGCCTTTTGGCTGCCCTAGGTGAAGCTGGGTTCCTTATTGGACTAGAAAAGAACAGGTTTGAGAAATTTTCCTTAAGTGTTGAAATTTTTATTTTTTTTACCAAAACAAATATGCAGACCATATGCGAAAGATTTTTATAATAAATCGTTAATTACCCTTCTGACTGAGCTTTTGGCCCAAGGCGATAGGCAGGCTCAAACAGGCTACATTTGGGCTTAAGTAAATGTAGTCTGTTTAGAGTGTTGTCAAGCTTGACTTCTCTGTTAAACATGAATCACTTAAAGTTTGACAATGACTTTTTCATTCAAATGAACTTGTTCTAATGTGCCCTTTGTGATTTGAGCTAGCAAATCATTTATCAACTCTATATTATTCATTACTTTTTGTCCTAAAAAGGTTTTATCTTAAACTGTCCCTTCAATGATTTTGTCCAATATAGAATGGGCTTTCCGCACATCTTGTGAGCACTCTTCAAGATTACCCTCAAGCATTGGAAAGGGCTCGATTAAGTAGATGTAAAGAAAAAAGAAAAATTACTATCAACATTTTGTAAGAATTACTGAAGTGGGGATTCTTCTTGTTTCAAGCTAAGAAGAGGAAAGCTGTCTGTTATCATATAAGCTTTGTTGCAATGGAGGGGAAGACTATATCAATTACAACCCTTTTAATGTTTGCCAAAATACTTGGCATTTGTATCATACCCTAAATATAAGATTTAATAGAAAGATGGTCCAGTCAGTATGAAATCTGAGTTTCTGATCTAGTTCATTTACTAGTACTCACCATTTTATTTTTTCTTTTCTGGTGCAGTGATGTTGTCAATATGGTTAGCTATGCTCCACTTTTTGTAAATGTGAATGATAGAAGGTAATATTTTATGATTTTACCTGGAAATTTCTATCATCTAATCTTCTTCTTTGCTTTTTGGTCTAGCCTTTAGATTATGCACTAAGTTCTTTTATTATGAGTAGAGGTTTTATGAAAAAGCTGCCACAGGAAAATAGACAAATAATTTGTTAATTTCTCCTGAGGAGGCATGATTGTACTTGTGAAAACAAAGACAATGGTTAATTTCTTTCAGATAGCCTTTATTTTTATTTTTTTTAAGTCCAGCCTTCCATTAAGCCAGAAGTAAATTATATGTTGATTCACTCTCCTTATGAATAGATAAATCTGTTATAGTACGTGTTGGCAAAAGGATGATGAAGTAGATTATTAACTATTTCATGTTCTTGCTTGAAGAACAAAGTGTCTTCAGAGGATTTTGTTACTCTAAATATCATTGGGAAAAAAAAAATGATGATGGTGAAACTAAGATTGTGTGTGTTTCTGTTATTAGGTGGAACCCAGATGCAATTGTATTCAACTCCTTTCAGCATTATGGAACTCCTAGCTATTGGGTGCAGCAATTTTTCTCTGAGTCAAGTGGAGCAACACTTCTTAATACATCACTTCAAACGACTTCCTCAAATTCACTTATTGCATCAGCAATTACTTGGCAAAGTTCTGTAGATAAGAACAATTACATACGAATAAAGGTAACAGGGACATACATATTTCTTAGTCATGAAGTTGTCTTTGAATGAAATGCTATTTGAAACTTGTCTTTCACCATCTTCCATGAAAGTGACACATTGTTTTATTGAGCTGATTAATAAACAGATTTGTTTTGTGTTATAATTCCTTTCAATAGCTCTATCATCACTCTGGAGAATTGACTTCTGCAGGTTGTGAACTTTGGTATCAACACTGTGAACCTCAAGATTTCTTTTACAGGATTGGACCCAAACTCAGCACAGTTATCTGGGTCAACAAAGACTGTACTTACATCTACAAATGTAATGGATGAGAATTCCTTCTCACAGCCAAAGAAGGTAACTCAAGCTTCTTTCTTTCCAAACGTAAAATTTGTAGTTAAGAGTTCTTGTTCATCTCCATTTTATAATATGATTTTCTGAATCCTATTCTGTGGATTATACTAATGTTCTAACTCCTTGCATGAACCATAGTTGCATGGAAATCTCACACACACACACACACATATATATATATCTATATATATAGAGGTAGGATCCTTTTGACACCTCATCTGAGAGTCGTTAGATCAAAAAAGATCAACGACTCTGATTTGTAAGCATGTGACACCATTGATCTTTTTTTATCTAACAACTCTCAGATGAGGTGTCAAATTTCTTGAAATTTGACACTGGTATCCAAGGATCTTACCTTATATATATATATATATATATATATATATCACAATTACATTAAACATAGTTAACTTGGTCCTTTTTGAATCTATTAGTGAACTTTTTTATTAACATTAGCTTATGATTAAAGGTTGAAAATAGTTATAGCTATTGAGGAACCATGTCAAATTAGCTTATGCTTTGGTTATTTTTTATAATGATTCAGGTGGTGCAAGTCCAGCGTCTATTTCAAAATGTTGGGAAGGACATGAATCTCATAGTCCCACCACATTCATTCACATCATTTGATTTGTTGAAAGAATCCAGCAATCTGAAGATGAGAGGAAGTGATTCGTCCACATGGTCTTCTATTTAAAGTAATAAGAAATTATACCAAAAAAAAAAAAAAAAAAGAAAAAATAAAGGGGAAGGAATGGGATATATGCAATGGTTGCAATTATCTATATAAGATTTGCATATTTGCTAGTCTACTTTGTAATGTAAACTAAACAATGTTGGGTTGTAAATAATAATTATCGGGTTTCATTTAATTTCAGCTCTGTTCATTTCAAAGTGAATATATTTTCTTTAAATTAATATTAATAGTTATATACTTAATATTTACATATCTTTTATGTAGTACAATGTTTAAAAAAAAAATTCACCAAAAAACTTTGATATCGATGTCTACAAGAATGAATTTTTTATATAAAATCATATCATTATCAATATACTGAGGTTTTGAACTTCGCTAAAAGTAGAAACTTTTTCATATGTACTTTTTTTTTTGGGGTAAACTTTTCATATGTATTTAATTAAGATGTAAAAAAGGTTAATGAAACATTATTGATATAATTTTTTATTACAATTATAATATTTATAGTTCATGTAATCATGTTATTTTATCCACTTCAATGAAGTTATTATTATTTTTTATCTATTATGTTTTTATCGTTCTTCCTCATCCATCTCACGCGGATTCACATTAGTACACATAAAAAATAAGCTTTTTTTAAATAAAAAAAATTAATATGCAATATTGAACAATGTAACCTAACCTATTTAACAGGTATTATATAATAAAATAAGAGTTTCGATTTTCTTAGGAGAAAATTTTCTCATATTATAAACAGATCTTATGTGGGGTCCACATCTATTAAAAAAAAAACAAAAAAAAATATTACACAAAAATTGAAGAGTCACTAGTAGAAAAAAATAACTCTTGACATGAAAAAATATTTTCCCATAAAATAAATACACGCATGATATCATTTTGAACAAGAAATGAAGCAAGTTCACACTCAAGAAAGAGAATTTTCTACTTAGGCCCAAATCTCATGGTTATTTTTTTATTTAATCCCATATTCCCATTATGTACTCTAAATTCTAATTATTAATTATAATTTCTAAAATATAACAAAGCTTTTATGCAAATATATATGTTCAGTGGCACCACTAGGGATAGCCTAGTCGTGTTAGATGTGTTTAGGGAGTGTTAGGTTCGCTGTTCGATTCCATGTAATATTCAAAAAAAAAAATATATGTTCAATGATGTTAAATGTGGGTCTCCGTACATTAAAATAAACATTGAACTTAGGAGCGCCGTAACAGGTGCTACGGTAACTCTATCTCACTCAAATATACTTTAAACTCGGATCTCTGTTAATTGTTGGCCAAGTTATCTATTCATTTATTTTTTCCGAAAAGTTCGTTTTATAAATACAAAGCCAAAAAAGAAAGAGACCAAGACAACGAAAATGGCTGGCTTATTACATACATACATTGGTGTTGAATCAGATAGAAAGTGTGAAAACAGAATGGCTTTTTCAAAGTCTTATTGCAGTTTTCTCTGGTTCTACCTCATCATAGTGGCTTGTCTTGCTTTTCAATGTTGTGCTGCTCCTAACCAGACTTCAACTCTAGTTGTAGATGCTTCTAATGCATCTGGAAGACCAATGCCAAACACTCTTTTTGGAATATTTTTTGAGGTGCAAAAAGATTATATATGATGCTAGTAACTGCATAGCTTCTTCTTCACGTCTTTAAACATTAAATATAATAAAGTTTTTAATGTCATACAAACTTAAAGAGTTATTGAAGATTATTGAATCTCCCTAGATAGTGCATGGTTAGACAAATTGTTAGAGTATAATATAAACCATTAAAGAGACTTTCACCTATCAGTTTAAGCTTTTGGTTGAATTGATTCTTTACATGGTATCAGAGCCTTGTATCCCGGGTTCTTTGTGGAATTTCTTAACATAGGTAGGTCGGGCTGATGCATCATCCAACTTTCAAACCCAATGAGATTTCTTGTGAGGGGCGTATTAGAGTATAATATAAACCATTAAAGAGGCTCTTACCTATCACTTTAAACTTTTTGTTGAATTGGTTCTTTACACAAATATTTCAAAGTGACCAACCAAAATCTTGAACTTCTTTTGCAGGAGATCAATCATGCTGGCGCTGGAGGATTATGGGCAGAGCTTGTCAACAACCGAGGTCATTAATTTCCATATTCTCTTCAACTTATTACAAAAGTATTTATCTAATATAATATAAAAGTTTAAAATAAAGTCATTAATAAGACAAATTTAAAGTTTTGGGTTGAATTTGTTATCTTACATGATATCAGAGCTTGTGATCGAGTGTTTATGAGTTCGATACTCGCCGCTTTCACTTTTCTAATATTCTTAGTGATATCAGGCCTATTCATTATTCACCTATCAAGTTCAATAAGTTCTTGTGTAATATGTGTGTTAGAGAAGGCTAATATAAAACTACTAAACAAACAACACACAAGAAATATTATTGTTGCACAATCTACTTCACAGGAGATAATACTTAAGACAAAAGTATTTTAATTGCATTGCATTCATATTTAAATTTATGTTTCAGGTTTTGAAGCTGGGGGCACACAAGTTCCATCAAATATTGACCCTTGGGTTATAGTTGGACAAGATTCATCCATTTTAGTACAAACTGAACTTAGTTCTTGCTTTGAACGAAATAAGGTTGCATTAAGAATGGATGTGCTCTCTGATAATTGCCCTTCTGATGGTGTCGGTATCTCTAACCCAGGTTATTGGGGCATGGTGAGAGAATAACTAATAATATTTCTTATACAAACTATATTTCTTTGTTCTTTTTCTTTTTTTATTTGACAGTTGAAGTTAATGCTATGTGCATTTGTTTTTATGAAGTTAATTTGATTTGCATCTTATAACAAAAAAAAAATCTTGTTTCAGAATATTGTGCAAGGGAAGAAATACAAAGTTGTTTTCTTTGTTCGTTCAACAGGATCATTAGATATGACAGTATCATTCAGAAATGCACAAGGTGGAGGGGTATTGGCTTCTAGTACTATCAAGTGAGCATCATGTTTTAAAATCCTTGAGAGACTCTATGCTCAATATATAGCATAGAAAAATGTATCTTTTGTATCTGAGAATTATACAAATAATTGATCTTGCAGAGCTTCTGCTTCAGAGGTTTCAAATTGGAAAAGGGTGGAGACTACATTAGTAGCAGTTGCAACAAGTTCTAATTCTACCATTCATTTAAGAACAACAAAAAAACGGGTGATATGGTTAGACCAAGTGTCTGCTATGCCTGTCGACACATTTAAGGTCTCTATTTTTCCATGTAATAAGATGAGCCTTTTCTAGCTACTCTATCAAGTTCTGACTAGAATGACAGTAACTTTTTGTTGGCAACACTCAATTTTATTTTATTATTAGTAAATCTTCAAACTTGTCTTGGCATAGGGACATGGTTTCCGAAGTGACTTGGTCGATATGCTAGTAGAGTTGAAACCAGCCTTTCTCAGATTTCCAGGTATACATAAATAAAGAGATTTCAGACTTTTCACCTTATTGCATAATTATTGGCATGCATTATGTACTATCTTTTTGGAACAAAGTAGATAATTATGGTAAATAATAATATGAAAATGAGTTGGGCATATTATTTAACTCTTAGTGATCCTTACTACTTACTCAATAACTAATCAGTTTTAAGTCTTAACAAATTCAGGGTAGATTCTGTGATGGATGTAGCATTACACTATCTTTTTTTATTTATTGGGATATTGAGTACATATTATAAGTATGGCTTCTAAAAATCTTATATCATTCTAGTTTGTCTTTTTAAGTCATGACGACATAAAACAACGAAATAAGTTCCAAATTCCAATAATGCAATATCTTGTTTTGCAAGAGGTGGCTGTTTTATTGAAGGACAAACATTAAGAAATGCATTTCGGTGGAAAGATAGTGTTGGACACTGGGAACAAAGACCTGGGCACTTTGCTGATGTTTGGAGTTACTGGACAGACGATGGATTTGGCTATTTTGAGGGTCTTCAAGTAGGTCCAATTAAACTTATAATAGCAATCACATTTTGTTTTTGTTGTGAAATTCAATCATATGATACACCATTTTTCTTGTGTAGCTAGCAGAGGACATTGGTGCAAGGCCAATATGGGTATTTAACAATGGTATTTTTGCATTTCTTTCTATCTGCTTTGTTTTATTTTTTGTATGGAGTTACGATCATTGCTTAATTTGTGGATTTGTGCAGGTATCAGCCATACTGATACAATTGATACAAGCGTCATTAGACCTTTTGTGCAAGTACATTTTCTTACTCTTCTTTCTTCCCCATGCCATATTCATGTTGTTGCATTTTCCTTGTTTTTGAAACAATGGTATAGAAAAATTTCAGTATGTTATTTTTCCATTATCTTAATTGTAGGAAGCCCTTGATGGCATTGAGTTTGCAAGAGGTTCAGCTACTTCAAAATGGTTTTTATATATATATATATATATATATATATATATATATATATATATATATATATATGTTAATCAGTATTCGAAACCCTAATAGCCGGTTAATCCGATTTTGGGTTTGAGTCCCTCTATCCTTATCAAGAGTTGCGATTCTCAGAAATCGAATTCACTATCTTTAAACATGTCAAATCCTAAAGTCTAACTGAGATCTCCTTATTATTATTATTATTATTTTTTGATATCCCTTATCTTTTTTTTAACTATTTACACTCTTTGACTTCAATATTATTATATAATTTTCTTTCGATCCTTTTTATTATTATTTGTAGGTTGATGATCCTTTATGACTGAATAAATGTTAAAAGGGGTTAATCTAATATTTTTTTAAACATTTTTATTGATTAGGTAATTACCTGGCATTCTACAATGCAATAAGACAAGCTTATCCAGATATTCGAATTATTTCTAATTGTGATGCTTCTGCCAAGCCGTTAGATCACCGGGCCGATTTGTATGATTATCATGTAAAAATAATATCCTATATATCTCTCACAATTCACATTCATATGTAATTTCAATGTTTCATTTTCTTTGAAAAACAATGTGTATAAATTTTGGTTTTGGTTTTTGCCCTTCCATTCATCATTTCTCACACTCTTTAACATTCTTCCAGACTTATCCTACTGATGCTCGAAATATGTTTAATAACGCTCATATATTTGATAACACACCACGCAATGGTCCAAAGGTTTTCTAATCCTTTCTCTCTTCTTTCTCTATCATAGTTTTTGTTTATATTATGTATGCATTTGATACTTGAATTAATGCCACAAGTGATTTGAATATCCTATACAGGCTTTCGTGAGTGAGTATGCTCTAATTGGAGACAAACAAGGTAGGCTTGGAACCCTTTTGGGAGCTGTGTCTGAAGCTGGTTTCCTTATTGGATTAGAAAGAAACAGGTCAACTGCACCTTTCTATTATTAACCTGTGCAAGATATATATTATTCTTGCTTTAATCTCTTTAAAGAGACATCATCCTAATACAACTGAGCAAACTTTGCACTCTTGTCCAAACTCAAATGAAGGGATGGATGTACTTATATGATACTATAAAAAAAAGCTAAATTTTTAAAAAAGAAAAGAGCATTTGGCCTTTTTTTTTTTTTTTTTTTTTTTTTTTTTTTTTTTTTAAATATTACAATTAGTTCATCGCTTCGTGACTAATCTGATTCAGGACGGGTCCTAGGATTAAAGTTTTAAACCCTTCCAAAGACAGTACTGAAAAAGATCGAACACATGTCTTTCACCCCCACCTGTTCAGTTTTCTGGCGCCAACTGAGCTACCATCGTCTCTGGTGTATTTGGCCCTTTTAAAGTAAACAGAATACTTTACAAATAAAAGTATGTGATTATAATCCTAGATTGAAAAGTTAAGTAATTAAATTTTAATAACCACACAGTTCATTATATATACATGTGCAAGTATTTTATCATAATTTCAATAATTGATTTTTCAATCAATGATTATAACCCATACTTTTGTCTCTAAAGTGCACTCCTCAAATTAAAGAAAAAAAATGTATTAGTTACACTACATAATACTCACCATTCCCTTTTTATCATTTCTGATGCAGTGATCACGTGGTAATGGCTAGCTATGCACCGCTTTTTGTAAATGCAAATGACAGGAAGTATGTCTTTTTACCATAAAATTTCTATCATCTCTTTCCTTCTTTTTCCCTGTAAATCTATTGAACAAGCGATATGTTCTGTACCTGAAGTTATGGAAAATAATAGTATGAAGCTGCCAAGGGAAAATACACAAATGATACATTTATAAGATGATATTGGAAATTGAGTTCAAATGCTAAGATAAGAGGATTTGTAAATTAAGTAAAACTGTTGTTGCATGTGATGGCAACGCTAAGATGTGTCATTTTTTTATTTTATTTAATTATAGTTGGAACCCAGATGCAATTGTTTTTAACTCCAATCAAGTTTATGGGACTCCTAGCTATTGGGTGCAGCATATGTTTAGAGAATCAAATGGAGCAACATTTCTCAAATCACAACTTCAAACACCTGATTCTACTTCAATAGCTGCATCTGCAATTCTCTGGCAAAATCCTCAAGATAAGAAAACTTTCTTAAAAATAAAGGTAATGCATGCTCTTAATTGCTTTTAGTTATTATGTATTTGTTGTCCTAAGGAGTTACACGTGTGTACAAATTATAGGAGCAGATTAGTATATCTTTATATATTTTGGTCTTAATTATAGATTTGTTATTTGCTACCATTGCTGCAATTGACTTGTATAGGTTGCAAACATGGGGAACAACCAAGTGAATCTCAAGATTTCTATAAACGGATTTGCAAGCTCAAATCTAAATGAGTCAACAAAGACTCTGCTCACATCTACAAATGCATTGGATGAGAATACCTTCTCAGACCCAAGAAAGGTTCACATAACGTTTTTTGTTTCGCTTTCTTTTGTTATGAACTTGTTATATATAATTAGACTAGTATGTGGACTAATGTCAAGTTATCTTATGTTTGTTTTGTATACAGATAACACCACAGCGAAGTCCACTTCAGAGTGCTGGCAACGAAATGAATGTCATACTCTCTCCAGTTTCATTGACACTATTTGATTTGTTACAATAAGCAATGATATGGATACAATTGAATGGTAGAGTTTGATTCAATTGTTAAGATAGTTAGACTAGGTTTTTTATTTTTTCCCTCTTATGAGATGAGAGTACAGTTAGAGAGGTGGCAATATTTGTACCTTCAGGCCCCCTCATTTTTTTTTTCTTTCCATTTTAACAATGTAAATTTAAAAGTTATTTTGTATTAACTTATTAATTCATGGGAGTTGATGATTCCTTTGGCATTCTTTGCTGTTAAAGTTCCATTATTTTTCATCAGCATTCTTGTCAGAACATTCTCCACTATATATATAAGAAAGTTTATTGATTGATTGTGAAGTTGTGATTCTATATTTTAAAAATGTGGGCCTTAGCATATTAAACAAATTTTATCTAAAAAAAAAGCATGGAAAGACAAATATAAAGAATAGAGTGACTTTACAAAAAATCTAATAACAGTAAAAATAAATTCTATACTGATCTGGATAACATACAATGGGCTCACCAAGGGCTAAAACCCAAGAGATTAAAGGCCCAAAACACATAGGGCCCAAACAATGCGCGATATATATATCACACATAAAGAATTAGGGGCTGCGATGGTTTCATGGCGTCCAAACCGCCTTGAACATGACTTCAGAGTTAAGGAATAGGTTAATAAAGCACGCATAAGAAGCCACTGCGCCACATAACAAATACATAAAGGACAGCTCCAACTTGCCACCAATCTACCCAGATAGCTTGACATAATAGAGATAAGGCCAGAAAGACACTAGCTGAACCTGCAGCCCATAAACAGCCAATCAGAAGGCATACCAACTACCCAAGGCGATATCAGATTCACTATATAAACAAAGGGTACATACCCAGGTATAATAATCTAATTCAGTAAGAATATCACATGAGCCTGACTTTGATACTGACTTGAGCGTCGGAATGTCATTGCAGGTACCCACCCTAGATAGGCTCATCGCGCCGAAGGAGAATCATATCCATCTCACTACAAGCAGCCAACAACAGTCCAAGAAGCAGATAATCCAACCCAAAGTCTTCTCTCATAAATTGTGTGTGTGTTGCGCTCACGGCAAGTGCACCGGTCGTACAAGTAATATAATGATTAAATAAGAGATCGTTCCCACGAGGATTATATATAATACCCAAAACTTAAGCATTTAATTGATTAATTTTAATTAAATAATTAAGCATGTTTTAGTGAGTAAAATTAAGTATAAGGCTTAATTAAATGAATCTGAGTCACTTTGGAGTTAAAAAGTGTACTCAGTGAAAATTAAGGGGTATAAATGGGTGTAGGCAAAAGTACCCAAAATATAAAAATAAAATTAGAAACATTCCTAGAAAAATATTTCAGACTTTTGGGTAAAGTTTGGTAATTAATGGAGTCGAACAGATAGATGAACCGATACCCGCATTATTCCACTTAACATGTGTTAAGTGATAAAACAACACAAAAGGACCCCATTTCCCACCCAACCCGTCGAGCAACAGAAAGGAAAAGAAAGAAGAAGAAGAAGAAGAAGAAAGGGAGGGAGAAGAAGAGAGAGATGAGGGAGCTATTCTCAACCAAATTTGAAGATTCAAAAGCCTAAATCACTTAGAATCTCGCCCTCATCCTTAATCCAAGCTTGGTTCTTAGTGGGGAGTGTTGTGTTGTGAGATTTTTCCTCTCAAAGTTCCGCCCCTTTGTGAGAGTTTGGGATTTTGGGAGCTTCAACCTCCATTGGAGCTTGAGGAGCCATCAATCCTTGGTTGTGTGACCATTGGTGGTAAGATTCTAACCCTTGAACCTTGTTTTCTTGGAAAATTTCATGGTTAGGGTTTAATGAATAGTGTTTTAGGGTTTTTATGAAATGTTGAGTAGATTGGCTATGTTCAAGGAAGAATGAGGCTTAGAGTATGTTGTGAAAAATGCTAGGAATGACATTTAATCGGTAGAAATGAGTTTATAGTGTTATTTTAGTATGCTTTGATGTTTGGAGAAATCTAGGCTTGGAACTATGGATTTCCTTGCATTGTTAGCATTGTTTGATTGTATTCATTGTGTTGATAGGATTGAGGCAAGAGGACCAAGTGGAGTGACCAACTCTTGGGGTTGTGTGCAATTGAGGAAAGCTCAAGAGCAAGGTAAACCTTTGGACCTTGGGGTTGATCCCATTGTGTGTTCCACCATACTCCATTGAGGAGAAATGGTTTATGAGATGTGATATGTAATTATGATAGTAATTGTATGCTCATGCATTGATTCATGCATTGATACATGTTATGATTGATTGATGATTATGGGTTGATGTTTGATTGTTTAAGAGTAATTGAGGAATGGTTATAGAAGTAGCAATAATGAATGAGGTAAGGGTTGAGGATTGTGATTGAGGTTATGAGTGATAGTATTATGATGAGGATAATTGGTAGGAACTTCCCTTGGAAACAGCCCTATGTGGATCTGCATGTGGTTAGAACCTGAGAGGAACAACCCTATGTGGATCCCTCTTGGAGGTTCCTAGATTAAGGAAAGGACTTCCCTTGGAAACAGCCCTATGTGGATCTCCATGTGATAAGAGCCTAAGAGAAACAGCCCTTAGTGGATCTCTCTTGGAGGTCCATGTGATGCTTGCTGATAAGAACGTGTTAAGCTATTATGATTATGTGTACATCGAAAGTGAACCTTAGGGTGGAGTGATCTCCAAGGACCTCTGGTTTACTGTGATATATTCATATATCTCACCCCGTGTTATAGGGACCCCCTTTCAGGTAAGGAAGCTGCAGGAGCCTCTGATGGCAAGTGGCCCTATTGGCAGTAGATCATGCACGAAGAAAATGATGTTTTGATATCATACATGTTATTTTGTAGATTTACATGTATAGGATTGATCATTGATAGCATTGACATATGTATATCTCGTTATATTTGATGGACTTAGCCTATGATCATGCCATTGGATATCTCTTTTGTTGATGAGAGCCAAGGGATGGTCATAGCCTTTTGTAGCTAAGTTCCCCGTTATGTAATTAAACTTGTATTAATGCTATTTACTGCAAGGTTATGAATGCATGATGAATATTGGAAATGTTGAGTTGAATTGTCTATTAGGAGCTAAGCTGCTAGATTGGGAAACGTTGAGAAAACAAAGGTTATGCTGCCCAATTTCCGTTAAATCAATGATGAGAGGATGAGAGTTAAGCAATGATATAGGGATATCGCAAGCTTGTTAAATAGGTTGTAAATGTGTAGGATTGATTCCCCAAGAAAGATACATGAAAAATATGAGTATAGGAAATTGCCCAGAAGAGGGGGCTTAAGCCTGCAAATGGAGGCTTAAGCTTGCTCAGGGGGCTTAAGCGCCCATGAGGGGGCTTAAGCGCCCTGATGCACCTGTGAAGACCAAAAGCTCTCTGCCGCCTGGGGCTTTAGCGTCCAAAATGGGGGCTTAAGCGCCCAGGTAGCGCGCTTAAGCGCCCTTGGTGGCCAAAAAATGTGAATTCCCTCTGTCTGTGGGCGCTTAAGCGCCCTGGAGCGCGCTTAAGCGCCCTGCCCGCGTAGTTTTTCAGCATACACCTGAGTTAGTAAAATCGTCATAACTTGAGCTACAGAGCTCCAAATGAGGAGCGGTTTGAAACCACGCGTAGCTAACCAAGAGATCTACAATATAGTAGAAGTTGAGAAATAAATAAGAAGTAAATTAATGGTTTAAAAATGGAGTAAGAACTTGATGTTAAGCTTGGTTTATCTGATTCCACAAAGTAATATGGTTATGATCACGCAATTGGGCATTAGAAATTCGACATGTTTTAAAATGAAAAATTTAACCGGATTTTAATTGAACCCATGTGATTGTAACTGCGCTTAATATCATAATGCGATGTTAACAAACCGGTTCTAGAACGGGGTTTTACATTTTATGGTATCAGAGCAGTTTCGTGGGGAATAACTGTTAGCTATTGTTGAGTATGCTTAGTGTTTGATGCTTTTTAGTTGTTTTAGTACTCTTGATGATTATTGCATTTGTGATCACTAAGTGTGGGCCTGATCAACTCACTTCTTTGTGTAACATGTGTAGTGACATGATGAGGCACCGAAACAACCCCGGACCATCAAACACCAATGCTCAGCCAGAACCTGTTTTGGCTGCTCTTGTGAGGCTCAGAAGTGTCCGTGGGGCAACGGGCGTACAACCTGATCCCGTGGCTGAAGCTCTTGCAGCCGTTCAGAGGGAGTTGGCTGCTAGCAGGCAAGCCAATGAAAATTTGTTAAAGACAAATGAAGACTCGCGGATTGCTATGACCGTGATAATGACCGAGTTGAGGACATTGAGGGGTCCTAGGCCCGTGAACCGGCAACCCACTCCTCCTCCTCACACTGCTACGCCTTCTCCACCTCCTTCACAAGAAGAGGGTGTAGCGGGTAACAATGAAGGTGAGGGTAGTCACCATTCTGGAAGTCATAGTCATCACACCGAGGTTCGTCAACCTAGAGTTGAGAATGTCGGTGACCATGAAGTGGAGGAAAAAAGATTGATGGCTTTCCGAAAACACAAACTTCCTTCTTTTAAGGGAGGTTATGAGCCAATGGCGGCTGCAAAATGGCTCCAAGCGATGGAGAAAATCTTCAGGGTGATGAGATGCCCTGATGCAATGAAACTAATCTACTCCGTGTACATGCTGGAAGAAGAAGCGGAGGATTGGTGGACTAATACCGTACAGCCCCTAGAAGCTGAAGGCCGGGAAATCACCTGGCGGTTGTTCGAGACATTGTTCTTGGATAACTACTTCCCTAGGGAGGCTAGGGAACAAAAGCAGAATGAGTATAACGATCTCAACCAAAGGTCGATGTCTATTGACCAATACTTTAGTAAGTTCAATGAGTTGGTGAAATACGCCAACTATGGGCGAGCCTTACCCATTCCGGCCGAGATGACCTCTAAATTTCAATGGGGTCTGAATGAGAAGATGTCTCGGAAGATGTCAAATTGTGATATCCGTGAGTTTAGCAAATTCGTGAACCAATTCCGGAAGGTGGAAGAAGTTTATGGTGTGCCGAAAAGTAAGAAGTCTTCCGAGGCACAAGCATCTGGTGCTAGTAGAGCAACTGGCTCTACTTCAGAAAAGGGTAAGAAGATGGATGACAGGAATATCAAAGAAAAATTGCAAGCTAGACAGTCTGAAGAAAAGTTTAAAAGAAGCGGGAGTCAACAGAGTTGGGACAATGAAAGACCTATTGTGCCAAAGTGTGACAATTGTGGCAGGCATCACAAGGGCGTTTGTTTGATGGGCCAGAATGTATGTTTTAAGTGTGGTAGACCTGGTCACTATGCGAGGGATTGTCCCCAGATCGTGGGACGAGTTGCTTATGTGCAAGTGGTCTCTGATCTTCCAGCAGCGGCACATGTTAGCATTTCGACCCAACCCCAGCTAGAGAGGTTCCCATACTTGACGGGAGGTATGACGCATGTAGATTAATATGACATGCATAATTTATTGAGGTTGGAGCCATACATGCTTAGACTGTGGACTCAATTATGATTGTGTGATTCGTTATGTCTAGTAATTAAAGACTAGACTATGTATTGATTGCTAAAAGATGGTAAGTTGTATGCAATGACCTTTCCATGAATGTAGTGGTAGTATTACCTCCATGAGGATAGTATCCTATGAGATAGAGAATTCTCATTAAAGGTCTAGATTGAGGGGAACTTTCCTTGGAGTTAGCCTTCGGGACCTCCTTGTGGTCAGATAACTAAGAGAAACAACCCATAGCGGATCTCTCTTGGAAGTTCCATCAGATGAGATTTTATGTATGAGGTTATTAGTAGGACCGCAGAAGGTCAGGGTTAAATATCAAGTGAATAGGTATGACCCTTGAGGAAAATGAAAGATAAAAGTGCTTGAACATATTAGTATCACCTAATTATAAAACATAGATTGAATCATGAATAAAACATTTCATCTTATGATAAGATGATGAGGAAAAGAGGAACTGATTAATAGGGTTACTTCGGGAACACAAGAAGAGTTCTCCGATAAATCCATAGATGATTGAATGAGTGGTTTTGTCGATTTTGAGGACAAAATCGTTAAAAAGGTGGGGTGAATATAATACCCAAAACTTAAGCATTTAATTGATTAATTTTAATTAAATAATTAAGCATGTTTTAGTGAGTAAAATTACGTATAAAATTAGAAACATTCCTAGAAAAATATTTCAGACTTTTGGGTAAAGTTTGGTAATTAATGGAGTCGAATAGATAGATGAACCGATACCCGCATTATTCCACTTAACATGTGTTAAGTGATAAAACAACACAAAAGGACCCCATTTCCCACCCAACCCGTCGAGCAACA